>NC_090765.1:9343117-9353117 GCF_036898095.1 Palaemon carinicauda | reverse complement strand
TGGAAATCACCCAAAGAGAATATTGTCCTACGTCAGAGAGAGAAGATTTTTGAGTTGACACGTATTTGTTCATTTTCTTTCAGCATTTAAACTCTATTCAATATCATAGGTACTTTAATGTAAAAATTTAATTATCACAGCAATACAAAACTTTTGAGTCGTAGAACAGGCCGTTGTACATAATGTGTGTGTGTATATATATATATATATATAATACATATATAGATATGTATATATATATATAGGCTATATATATATTATATATATATAGATATGTATATATATATATATATATATACACACACACACATACATACAGAATTCATATGCAGGTGAGAATGTATAAGATACAGATAGAAAAATTCTGTTACATCTGTTCTCACAACATAATAATAGAAATGATATTGATATAATGACAAGACATGTGCGTTATGATATTAAAGATGTATATATCTAACATAATTAGATAGTATACACAGTAAGTCAGATAGTAAAGAATCTATATTACTAATGATGGCAAACTCGTATAAGATAGATGAAAAAATTAAGATTTCTATGAGAAAAAGCTATTGTATTGATGATTTCGATAATAATAATAATAATTCAGATAGCTATTGTAACAATAAGTCTTTGGTAAAATAACGGGAAAGAGACTGAAATGAATGATAAGACATAAATAATTGAATGTCAGTCTAAAAAATATGATATAAAATAGAAATGTTTGATAACTGGGGCCCTTCATTGGTGTATTGATTCATAGTAATGGAACCGACAGAAAAATAGCGCGCTTATTTCAATTAGATTTTAACCTCTCATTGGAATCGAATGCCAGTACTCGTCAAATGGAAGTCAGAGGTGTTACCAACTTCGCTCTCAATTACTTCTTCTGTAATGTCAGTTGGTTGTGCTCAGGTTAGATCCAAGAAACAAAATATATAAGAAATCTTTTCGTATCAAGTAAAACAAAGAAAATAAGATTATAGAACTATGGAAAACATTTAAATAAAAAAGAAACTTGAGGTTTCCCATAGAGTACATAAAGCAGTTAGTCCACCTATGAACTCTTCGTACTATTTATTGTTGAAAAGTTTTTTTTCTTTTTTCTTTTTTTTTTAAGGAAATTTATGTTGTATAGAGTAGTTTCGTTGTGTGCTGGCAAGGCATTTAGAAATGTCAAGATGAACAGTCGTTCTGTGTAAGTTAGTCCAGACGAATGGTTGTTTGTTTCACATTTACTTTGCGTAATATCAGGCACGGGCTGTTGCTGTTTAGCAGCCCATATATATATATATATTATATATATAAAAGGATTGGTTGTAGATTATGCCAGTACTTATGTAGCATAGGATTTTGCTGCTGGGCAGCCTGTAAGAGGAGTGCAATGTGAAAAGGGTTTTCAAAAAGTCTAGATCGAACCCTTAGGTATGGGTTATAGCAGAGAGGCAGTCGGTAACTTTTGAATATGAAAGGGTTTTCAATGGGACCCAATGTAGATTCAATAACTGAACTGGGAGTGTGCAAGGGTCTTGGGCGTGGAAGGGTATACAGATTCATTTTCGTCCTAAAACCTTGTCACTTATTTCATATACCTGTCTAAGTGACATGACCATAGGGGAATCACAGGCCGACTACAGTGCTGACGAGTAGTCATACGCTTTGGTATGATTGCGCCACCTTACGTGGAACATGGGGTCTTGCGTAGGCAGCCTGCTAAGAAGCAGTCATAGATGTTATAGCAATGCTAGCGGAAAAGCATTATTTCGATATCCAAGTGACAAGACCCAAATCTTTCATGATATTCAAGTTGTAAGCCTGTAGCAGTTTATAACTATACAGCTTGTACAATTGCACATCCATTGTCGCGGGGAAATTTCACATGTGAAGCATTGTTTTCAGTGATGACTGAATCTCATTATATTCATGTTTTCTTATGCCTGAGCTTACGTTGTTTCCGTTCGAAATCAGAATAATCTCTTGGATTCTTCTCTCGTATGGGGCCTTTGGAGCATTCCCTTGGCTTTAGCTGCAACTACATTTTAGCTTTCTAGTTTACCTCTGTTCTTACTCCATTTCTTCCATTTTGCTTTTCAGCTTATTAACATTCACTTCATATTGCAACTACGCGATTTTCTGCTACTTGTTCCTTGTCGTTCAGTGCCCTCTCCTACCCCCACCCCCCCTGGGCAAAAAATCTATAAATCATATCATATATTAAAATCCTTTAGCGTAAATTTGCATCCTGGATCACAGCAGATATTCCTGTCCAGTTTTTAGATGGGGATTGTATAGATGTGGGTGAACAAACTTAATTCATTTGAAATGAAAGCGTAACTTCAGTAGATTTTAAATTTAGTGTAAAACACCTCCTACTTTTGTTGATATGTTTTTTCCATTATACATTCAGGATATGTATGTTGATTTTGTCTGGGTACCAGCTTATGCAGTCGTAACAAGCAATGAAACAGCAGTAGCATTTGCAAAGGACAATGTTGAATAAGTAGCTTGTTAAAAGAAAGTGATAGCTTTGCTATTTATAGAAACACTCCTCAAAATCAAGAGCTAAAAATAGTTGGCAAGCCTTTTGAAAATGCGTATTTTGTTATATAACCGAAAATCATTGCATCCACTGAAGATACAATTATATGTCTTGAATATGTGCACGCATCACGCTGATATACGACACAAGCCCATTTAATGATGTTTTAAGTGGTAATGATGCTATGCAGTTCATTAGGTCATAGTTCAACCTTATACTGGAGATAAATCGGATAGGGTGCTACTGCTCAATAAAGCAGAGACGAAATTAAAATGTTTGAGAGGGTGCATCTATTTGATAGAAGTCATGTGATACTGAATAGTTGGAGAGGCGCAAACGAAGTGATATTGAAAAGTTGGTGAGGTTGCAGCTGTTCAGTGAAACAAAGGCCATATTGAAAATTTGGAAAGGGCACCGTTATTTGATATAGTGGAAGTGATATTAAAAATTGGGAGGGTGCACAACCTCTTGATAAAGCGCAATCGAGAAGAGGGCCAAATCTCTTGATAAAGCCGATGAGATAGTAAAATTGGTGAGGAGGGGACCATTGTATAGATTGTTTTACTCATAATTTCCTAGTATTGATACAGTAAATATATACAGTAATTTATTTTATGTGAGAGCATGTTCTTGTGAGTAAATCATTGTAATCTGATTATTAGTTTTTATCATCTTCACTTTATATATGAACATACATATTATTATTATTATTATTATTATTATTATTATTATTATTATTATTATTATTATTATTATTATTATTATTATTTGCTAATAATCATTTATTATTATCCAAGAATTTTTTAGCTCTTGTGTCTATCCAACAGGATCAAAATGCTTTGAAAACTTTCAGAAAAGCTACCCCCTCATTTGAAATTTATTTTGGATTTTTCAAGAATCGTTGACACCTGAACTCACGAAATATTATAAAGTTTCAATCACAAAATATATTTCAGTTTAGTAACAATTGTTTCTCTTTGTTATGTTTATTTCAACTTAACCGTTCAGTTAGTTGAATGATTCATAACCTACGATAAAACCATTATTTTCTTATTTAAACTAGTGAATTGATTTTGCCAAAATTTTCATATTTTGGAAACTACAGTATCTAACTAGTTCTGAACAATTGAGTTTTTGACTACTCGGCCAACATTTACAACTAAGTGTAGGCCTACAATCACCCTGTAAACTAAAGTATATTTTCTTTTGATATTTCATCACCTTTGATATAGTGGAAACTAAAATTGAAGTGTCCAGACTTCTTTGGAATTTGTGAAGATCTTGGATCCATAGTCATATGATTGAAATATTTAATAACAGAAAATAGACGAAACGTTGCCTTATTTTCTCCGTTTTTATATCTAACGCAGAAGTTAAACTTGTCATTCGATATAAGACACAGCGTGCTATTTGCCAAAAAAAATTTTTTTTGAAAATTCTTAGGCAAGTATACCCTTTCTTGACGGATTTTTATGTTTTCAAAAATGTTACATATTCTAATCTAAATGTTTAAATTTTTCTGACTTCCTTAAGTAGTACAACGAAATCTTTGATCTGGGAGAATTAAATTGAGATTTCCCTCCGTTTTTTTTTTCTATTTAATTTAATCAGATTGATAATTTTTTACTCCATAATAGTATTCATTCTTCTTTGATTCACTCTTCCAAGAGTAAATTAGTATGCGTATTACCTCTCTCCATGCAACATGCATTCTATATGCATTTTTGTTTTAACTAATTTTCCAATTAATCTCATTTTCTTGCGTTATGAAATTTTGTGTTAATTATTATATCTACCATTTCTCATTAATCGTAAACTTATATGATAGTTTAATTAACGTGGCTTTCTGTGTTATAAATGTGATACTTTCAATAGTGCGATCTCAACTGTAAAACAAAGAGTTCCTTTTGTCGACAATTGAGTGATGAAAGTTAACTACGAACACGGCATATGTGACACAGCAGGAGTCCCATGCAAACGGTGATCTTGATTTTTCCCATTGGTTTTAGGATAGAATTACCTGTATGTGTCGAGTGGGAGAGTTTATGTCCATGGCCTCCCTCCCCCTCCTCCTTCTCTTATCGTCTTTTCTCTATCTCTCCCATCTCCATAATTGATGAGAGTTCCCATCCATCTATCTCTCTATCGTCGTAGACACAACAGCCTCTCTCTTCCTCTCATCAGATACTGCGTATGTTCCTTCCTCTCATTTTTTCCCCTCGGCTCTGCTCACAAAGAAGGTTTGTTCTTCCCACTACAACGTTCATGTCTCTCTGAGAACTTTTTCTTCCCTTGAAGGGGGTGAGGAGGAAGGTAAGGACTGACGAGATGACTTAGAAGTTTTCCTTCCCCCTATCCTCCTCTCTTTCTCTCCTCTCCCCCCCGCCCCCCTCTTCTCGTTCTTACATCCTTCTCTTGCGTATTAACAAATTATGTTATTGGAGGCTGCTAGAAAAAAAGATGAATTTTATTTTCTCTCAGACTGGGTCTTCCTGCATCTCTTAGTACAACCTTTTAATAAAAGGTCATCTGCTGCTTCAAGTCACGTTCGCAGAAATGGGTTATTTGCACAGATGGTTGTAGGTTGAGGAACAAAAAGTATTATCTCTCTCTCTCTCTCTCTCTCTCTCTCTCTCTCTCTCTCTCTCTCTCCACATTTCCTGTTGTGAAATGGGAAACCATTGGAGCGTATCTCAAGGCTAAATAGCTAATTCTTCCATGTTTTCCTTTTCATCTCAAAGCATTGAAGTAAAATATGACATTAACAGGATGTTAGGATTTTTCTTGATTAAGCCTCGTATGTCTTCAAAGGAAAAGTGTTGTGTGTTTTTTTTTTTTTTGGGGGGGGGGGGCGTTGGGTAACGTTGCCATTATGAAACGCTTTCTATGAAAAACATAAATAAAAAAAAATTCTACCAGAATGAAAATAAAAACTTTGAAACCGGTTCGTGATTCGTTCGGCTTCATTGCCATGAGATACTCAGCACTTTCCGTTAATTAAATATCTCTTCTCGCCACCTTCTCCAGCCCTTTCCAGCCCCTCCCCTCTTCCTCTCCCCCCATTTACTTAGTGACAAATGATCCTTACCGCTGGACCCCCCAAAAATAAACGGCACGATGCAAGGGCGTCCCATATCGAAATATTCCCCGGGCGCTGTATCCCGTCAGAGGTGAGAAATGGACATAAACCAAACATCATAAATTGATGCTCTTAGCACTCTGGCTGTGACACCCAACAAATGACTGCATCCCCAAGCCATCACTACCCCCTCTAGTCTCCCCCTACCCCTATGGGATTCCATTACTCCTCCTCCACCTCCTGCTTACTCCTGGAAGCCCATGGGAGGAAGAGGAGAGACGCAGTGATTATAATCACAATGCAAGGATGGTCTGCCCCTTCTGCAAGAGACGACAGAGCAGTAATAGTCATTATGATTCTATAGTGCCCTGAAAAGCCGGACTGAATTCCTCGTAAAAGGGTTGACAGCGAGAATAGCTAGCTGTTAAATGTGCTCATCATTACTGTTGATGATAATAGACTTGTGCGCTATGACTGGTTTTTCAGAAAAGTCCTTAAGATGTTTTTATTCGTTAGGAAATTACTTCCAAATCTTTAACGGTTTCCCAATTATTTTTGTAAGGGTGTCTTTTTGCGTGACGGCTTATCACAAAGGGCGTAAAGAGGTTGCTATTTGTTAAGAAACTTTTAAAAGAAATTGTGAAAAGAATTTCGTTAATGTGGTAATTTACAGACGGATACATTTATTTAAAAGAAAAAAAAACACCTTTTTCCTTAGTGTTATTCAGAAATAGTTAGATTTATTTCTTTTTACTAGACCTTTTGAACGAATAGATATCGTGCGCATTTCGAACTTTGATATTAAACCTTCTTAATAATATGATGGTAATGAGAAAAAAAATAAGGAAGATCTATTGCAAACCGATTTGAAAGATGATTAAATATCTATTCGTCTTGAAAAAGAGCTTTGCAGTGGGTTTGATTAGCGTGTACTAGTCCGTGTCTTCTCTCGGTTGGATGTTAAGAGTCCAAAGTTCACACCAATGCCCCTTGGTGTCACCAACAAAGACCTTATGGATCAAGGTGCTTAATGTGGGTCGGTGTCCGAATGTTCTCAAAAAACATAATTCTTTTATCTTTCTTTAGTAGTCAAATTTTAAGGTAGTACATTAATGTACAATACTTGCGTGGGCAGTAACAGAATTCAGTTGGAAACATGTATAGTATACTAATGAGATTTATCACTGCCATGCTTAACCTGATATTTTTTAACTATGCCCATTGGTTTACGAAAATGTCAAGAAATATAGAACTCCTCATAGCTTCCTATCATTAAACTCTGGAATTTGTTTTCCCTTCAGACGATTTTCTTGGAAATAGAAAACTCTCCTGTGATTTTCATACATCTTGGATGATTGTGGGGATAATTTTCAGTTTTGGAAAGGTCGCATGTTTCATTTTTAAGGTGCGCTCAATGTAGTCTGTGACATTTCCTCTTGGTCATAACCGAAAAAAGTCGGAGCTCTAATGTCTGAATTTATTTTCTTGTTGCACATATTTTAGTAGTTGAATTTTGGTTATGCTTTTTCCCAGTTCTTTTCACATAATTCTGGAGTTTTATTTGTTTCCTTTATTGATTTATTGTTGAAAAGAAATCTGACCGGTAAGTATTTAAATCAAGGAGTCGCCATTTTCCCCTCTAATTAAAAAGTAGTCTTTATTATATGATAGTACTTCATGGATGCATAAAATACCTCCCCCTAAACTTGTGTTATCTGGGGGTAACAACTGATTTCAAGTACAATTTTTACTTACGGGAAAATGTTGTTTGGGATCATTGTCCTTGAAATTCTTCCTACCTTCTGGAACAAAGTTAAGATGAATAGTAAGATACCATCGTATGGATATGTATATACAGTACAAAAATATGTGCATATATATTATATGTACATATATTTTTTGTATATCTTATATACAGAGATACATACATACATACATGTGTGTATATAATATATATATATATATATATATATATATATATATATATATATATATATATATATATATATATATATATATACAGAGAGAGAGAGAGAGAGAGAGAGAGAGAGAGAGAGAGAGAGAGAGAGAGAGAGAGAGAGAGAGAGAAATTGATTTATATAAGTATATTTATACATATACATACAATATGTATATTAAGAGAATAAATAGATACCCAGCGTCTTTAAGGATAGTGGGGGAATGCGGTACTTAAAAACGGGGGTAAAGTACGCATTTTTCGTAGGCCAACCCAATTCCAATTTAGGTATATAATGAAAAACATAAGTTTAAAACCAAATATTACAGCTTGATTAATTAAAGACCTTATTCTTCTCAATCTTGTTTAACATACCATTTTACCCTTATTCAGTTAATAGTATTTTATTACCTTTGAGCAATTTACAAATGGGTATGGTACCCAATTCTTTCAATTTCCAAAGATCCGATACCTTTAAGAGTGCGTTCACTTTGAGCTCTGTTAAAGTGAACATAAACAAAATAAACGGGCAAAGTAATCCGATCCTTTGATGCTGACAGCAAAGGGTTGTAACGTCTTGTCTGGAGACCTTAGATCAGCTAGGAGTCATAAAACGCTCGGTATCTCGTTGTTTACATCTGGAATCACACATCCCATATTTCTCCTTTTATTTTGTCGTGTCTTCTCGGCATCTGGAAGCTATATCGATACCGTCAGCTGTTTCTTAAGATGTTTGTAAACATGTGTTGGTGTTTACCGTTGTTTATTTTGTAGTTTTTTTTTTTATTGTCGTGAAATCTTTTGTATGATAATAAACCACTAACAAAAGTATTTTATATTTCAAGTTATTGTATTAGAAAATTAACATATATAGTTTATTGTGATTACTTTCCTTTCTTATTTACAATAAATTATTATTCATGTTCAATGCCATGTATTCAGTTTTGAGCAATGCGATGCAAATAAAATATTCATTAACAGATTCTGTATTTTCCGGTAATAATTTGATTGCACGTTGAGTTTCCAAAATGTTATATATAACGTAATATATTGATTACTCTTAAAAACTTCATTATGTTAACCAATTATTTCAAGAAAATAATTATAAACATTAATTCCATACTGAAGCTACACTTTATAACTAATAATAATTATATTGATTATTTCTCCGTGAATTAGAAAGTTATTAAAACATCTGTTTGTTATTGTATGCATTCTGGTTGTATTAATGAAATCATGTATATTATAACGATTTTCACTCATGTTAACGAATCATGTTTGATAGTTTGATAGTGTGAGAAACATTAGGATTTTGTTCTTTGATTCTGGGTTCATTTCCGTCGACGGATTGGTTTAAGTAGATTGATTTTTTTTTGTATAGAATTAGTAGTATCTCTCTCTCTCTCTCTCTCTCTCTCTCTCTCTCTCTCTCTCTCTCTCTCTCTCTCTCTCTCTCTCTGTCTCAATTGTGGTTGCAAGATTTTATTCCTTTATAATTTTCTGGACAATTTATCATAGTTTTAGTAGATAATTACGGAATGAGAGAGAGAGAGAGAGAGAGAGAGAGAGAGAGAGAGAGAGAGAGAGAGAGAGAGAGAGAGCGCTTTTTCTTCCTGCCAATCCGATTGTCAGGGCACCGTTAAGTTTGTAATAATTTCTTTGAACTGCTTTGCGTAACTTAAAGTCTTTCTGAATATAAAATTCGGTTGGTCTTACATAAATCCTCTTACTGGGTATTATTTTTTCTGTCAATTATTATTATTATTATTATTATTATTATTATTATTATTATTATTATTATTATTGTTGTTGTTGTTTTTGTTGTTGTTGTTGTTGCTTTTATTTTATTTGTTAGCAAAGTGGCGGATTTACATACAAATTGAAATGAAGGTTCCCTAGCATCAGCTTCGGGACGGTACTTAACGTTTTTAGGGTTGGGATTTGCCGTTAGATCCCTCTTTTATGTTATCGTTGTTTTAAACGACTTGGGTTACTAGTTTTGTAATAGATTGATTAACCGAAGCTGTACGGAATCCATATCTCACAGATTCTGTTTATTAACCAAGGAAATCTCTCCCTCCCTCTCTCTCTCTCTCTCTCTCTCTCTCTCTCTCTCTCTCTCTCTCTCTCTCTCTCAGTATGCAGTTGGGCAGAGGAATTCCTGGCACACCTCGCTTTGAGGAAATGCACCCACTCACGCCCTTACTGAGCGGCGAGTAACCAAACAGCTTGTGCAGGGAGACATGGCAGAGCCAGTTGGTTGGGGCAACACACAGGAACTCGCTGCGCTGTAAGGGTGGGACAGGGTGCACTTCCTCAGAGCGACGTGTGCCAGGAATTTCTGTGTCTAACTGTACATAAAGTTTTTTATGAAATGTTATATCTCTAGTACTGGCCCTTATGCTTTATGACGTATGGAGTGTATTAT
>NC_090765.1:9323117-9330617 GCF_036898095.1 Palaemon carinicauda | reverse complement strand
TATTGTGGGTGATGGTATTCGTTTCGTATTTAATATTATTACAGTAAGTGCCCCTAATATTAACAATATATAAAAATGTACTCATTTTTTTCTAGTTTATTTTTAGTGCAGCTTCCAAGTTTCTCTGCCTTCCCTTTATTCCCATTTTTGGCGACACGCCGAGGATAAACATACCTCTTATTCCGTGTTTGCTTCCTCTTTATTCCGTCTTTCTGCTTCTTTACCTCTCTGTGTACTTTGCTTCTCCTCACTTTTGGAGATTTCTTTTTCGTCGTTTCCTTTTACATTTTTCCGTAAGACTTTGCTTCTTTTCACTTTCTTTCAGAGTTTAGCTTTGAGCTGTGTCGTTGTGCATGTTTTTTTATGAACTGGGTCTGAGGCTTTCATACTAGTTGATTCATGTATCTACTACCATTACTACTACTAATACTTCTATAGTAGAATTAGTAGTGTTAGTATTATATTGCTATGGTTACTTTGATTTTATATTTTAATTTTGATATTTATGGGATGAGGGATTTTAGTTTCTCAATTCACGATCCACGTAATCCAGAGAGATTATGTTACCCAAACAGTAGGATAAGTGAAGAGAAAATATCTTTTGACGTGAATGATCTATGCTTTGTTGAAATGTATAGGCTAACATCATATTATTCAAACCATTAGGGCCTCGGCTCAGTAATCCCAACATATAATTCAAAGCGGTAGGGCCTTGGCTCGGTAATTTCCACATCGAAATCAGATGGGTACCACCTCAGCTCGGTAATCCCAACAAATTCAAAGCAGTAGGACTTTTGTTCGGTAATCCCCACAGAAGATTCAAAGCGGTAGTACCTCGGTTTGGCTATCCCAACATAGAATTCAAAACAGTAGGGCTTCTGCTCGGTAATCCCAACATAAAATTCAAATTGGTAGGATCTGGGCTTGGTAATCCCAACATAAAATTCAAAGCAGTAGAGCTTCTGCTCGGTAATCCTAACATAAAATTCAAATTGGTAGGACCTCGTATAGGTAACCCCAACATAAAATTCAAAGTGGTAGATTCTCGGCTCGGTAATCACAACATGAAATTCAAAGCAGTTGGGCTTCTGCTCGGTAATCCCAACATAGAATTCAAAACGATAGGACCTCGGTTTGGTTATCCCAACATAGAATTCAAAGTAGTAGGGCTTCTGCTTGGTAATCCTAACATAAAATTCAAAGTGGTAGGACCTCGGCTTGGTAATCCCAATATGAAATTCAAAGTAGTTGGGCTTCTGCTTAATAATCCCAACGTAGAATTCAAAGCGGTAGACCTCGGTTTGGTTATCCCAACATGATATTTAAAGTAGTAGGGCTTCTGCTCGGTAATCCCAACATAGAATTCAATGAGGACCCAACATAAAATTCAAAGCAGTAGGGCTTCTGCTCGGTAATCCCAACGTGGAATTCAAAGCGGTAGGACCTCGGTTTGGTTATCCTAACATAAAATTCAAAGTAGTAGGGCATCTGCTCGGTAATCCCAACATAAAATTCAAAGCGGTAGGACCTCGGTTTGGTTATCCCAACTTGATATTTAAAGTAGTAGGGCTTCTGCTCGGTAATCCCAACATAGATTTCAATGAGGACCCAACATAAAATTCAAAGCAGTAGGGCTTCTGCTTGGTAATCCCAACGTGGAATTCAAAGCGGTAGGACCTCGGTTTGGTTATCCTAACATAATATTCAAAGTAGTAGGGCATCTGCTCGGTAATCCCAACATAAAATTCAAAGCGATAGGAACTCGGTTTGGTTATCCCAACATAGAATTCAAAGTTGTAGGGCTTCTGCTCTGTAATCCCAACATAAAATTCAAAGTGGAAGGACCTCGGCTCGGTAATCCCAAGATAAAATTCAAAGCAGTAGGGCTTCTGCTCGGTAATCCCAGCATAAAATTCAAAGTGGAAGGACCTCGGCTCGGTAATCCCAACATGAAATTCAAAGTGGAAGGACCTCGGCTCGGTAATCCCAACATAAAATTCAAAGCGGTAGGTTCTCGGCTCGGTAATCCCAACATGGAATTAAAAGTAATAGGGCCTTGACAAGGTTATCCTTTTAAATAATTGAAAATTAGAGGATGTCGACATAGTAATCCTAACATAATTTTAACCAGTAGGTCATTTACTAGATAATCCTGGCATATAATTCAAAACTATACAAGGACATGTTAATTCTATCATATAATTCAAAACAGTAGATCCTTGACAAGGTAATCCTGTCTCATAATTCAAAGCCAGATGGACATAGTAATCCTATTATCAAGCAAAACTATTGGTTCATGATGTAATCCTCACCCCATCCGGGTGAAACCACCCATAAAACGATAGTTATCTTACGCCAGTCTCTCTCTTCTTTTGTCTTCCATTCATTCACGTATACGCCACTCAACTTTAGTCTTCTCTTCACTGTCTCCGTAAACCGACCTCTGACAAGAGTCTGGATTCGGAGACGCCGTTTATCTTCCCCATACATCAAGGCCTGCTCCTATCTTATCTCTCATCTGCACTTGTACTTCTCTCCTTCCCCCTTGTTCACTCTTTTAAGCCTCGTGTTTTTATCCACATAAAATAGTTTAATGTGAAAATGATACGGGTGTTGAACGTGATGCATCTGTGAAATTGATGTGGTTGTGTTTTGGGTGTACTGATACACACGCGCAATATATATATATATATATATATATATATATATATATATATATATATATATATATATATATATATATATATATGCATATATATATATATATATATATATATATATATATGCATATATATATATATATATGCATATATATATATATATATATATATATATATATATATATGCATATATATATATAAATATGTATATATATATATATATATATGCATATATATATATAAATATGTATATATATGTATATATATGTGTATATATATAATAAATATATGTATATATAATATATATATATATATATATGTATATATATGTGTATATATATAATAAATATATGTATATATAATATATTATATATATATATATATATATATATATATATATATATATATATATATATATATATATATATATATATATATATGATATAGATACAGATATAGGTATGGGGATTTCATTGTTTCCTTTGCTATTTGCTTGCCGAAATATTATAGATACCGTTTCGAGAAAAATATATATTTTTCTCTAATTATCTCCTATACCCGTTGTTTCTTTGTAATATTTATAGATTGATAAAACATTAATCCTGCCAAGGAAAACTATTGCAGAAAAGGTCCTATAACATTTTCTATTTATCCTAACAGCTTAGATAAAAAAAATTCTATAATATATATCACCCTTAATGTGGTATTTAAGGAATCCACAGAGTTCTGGCAATAATGTGTTGAGTCTCATTGTAAAGAAATTTATTTTTGCGCTACTCCGTCCCTATTTCTTTGGTAAGAAAAATGCTTCTTGAAGTATCGATAATGCAGACGGATGGTTTTATAATAAAAAAATAAAAAAAAATTTAGTTAATTCGTAGCCATTGATGATTAATTTTGTAATGTAAATTTGTAGTGATTAAGAAATTACTTATTTCATGAGAAATACATCTTTTGATGTTGATACAATCGATTAACCATTGTTGTGTGTAATCGTAAGGCAATACTGTATACATATACATATTCATCATTATCATCATTTCCTGCTCCTATTGACGCAAAGGCTTCCGTTAGATTTCGCCAGCCGTCTCTATCTTGAGCTTTTAAATCAATACTTCTCCATTCATCATCTCCTACTTCATGCTTCATAGTCCTCAGCCATGTAGGCCTGGGTCTTTCAACTCTTCTAGTGCCTTCTGGACCCCAGTTAAAAGTTTGGTGAAGTGAAGAGCATGCCCAAAGTATCTCCATCTACCCCTCACCATAATCTCATCCACATATGACACTTGTGTAATCTCTCTTTCAGCTTCATTCCTAAACCTCTCCTACCATTTAACTTCCAATATTCTTCTGAGAGCTTTGTTCTCAAATCAACAAAATCTGTTGGATATTGTTTCATTGTTATACCACGACTCATGTCCATACAGTAACACCGATCTCACTAAACTTATATATAGCCTGATTTTTATTTGTAATTTCAGGCGATTTGATATCAAATTTTTGATTAACTCAACCAGTCTGATTTGCTTTTTTTTCAATCTTTCATTAAACTCAAATTCTAAACACACCCTGTATTAGAGATCATAGTTCCTAAATATTTAAATGATTCTACCTCATTAATCCTTTCTCCTTCAAAAGATATTCCATCTTGCATTGCGTATTCCGTTCACATCATATCTATCTTTCTTCTATTTATCTTGAGCCCAACCTCATGTGATATTTCATGCATTCTGGTAAGCAAGCTTTGCAAATCCTGTGTCGTTTTACTAATAAGGACAGCGTCATCAGCATACTCTATGTTCGCTAATTTCCTGTTACCAATCCAGTCCAATCGTTCTCAGCCATCCCCATCTGTTTTGTATATTACAAAATCCATAAAAGGATAAACAACATGGATGACAACACATTCCATTGGAGTACTCCGCTATTCACTGGAAGTTTGACTCCATTAACATTAACTTTGCACTTGCTATACTCATGAACAGACTTAATAAAATCTACATAATTAAGAGGATTTTCATAATAACCTAGGACTCATAAAATTTACCAGTGCACACTATCAAAGGCTTTTTCATAGTCCACAAATGCCATCAAAAGTGGATTTTTATAGTCTAAACATTGTTGTACTTGTATTAAAAGGAAAATTTGGTCAGTACAACTTGTAGCTTTTCGAAATCCTGCTTGTTCATCACTCGGCTTTTCATCAATATTTCTCTTTGGAATGAGCATACTATATATTTTCATGACAACTGACGTAACTGTGATACCGCTGTCATTATTGCAATCAGTTGAGTTTTTTTTTTTCACCAACACTCCTTGCTCCCATTCATCGGGTTTTGCCTCTTAATGCCACATTCTACAAAATAATCTTATAAGTATTCTGGGAGTCACTCCATTTCCATCGTATCCAGGCTTTCCATCCCTCTAGTTTTATAAAGATAGCTTCGATTTGAAACACACTGAATTTATTCTTGGGCACATTAAGGTCTTCATCAGCTTCAGGTATATCAATCAAATTATTTCCTTCATATCTCCTATTCATGACCTCACCAAAGTATTCCATCCAACGTTGCCTTTCTTCATCTTCTGCTTTTATAATAGATCTATATCTTTTTGATGGGTATATGTTTCTTTTCCCTAGAAGAGATTTCATTAATGATTCTATGAGGAATTCTTACACCATAGCCACTCCCTGAATGCATAGCTTTGTTAACCTTATGTGCTTTCCTGTCTAAATATTCTCTCCAGTTATTCCTCGCATTTCTTTTGACCTCACTATCAGTACTGGAATACTTAGCATGCTTTACCCTGTAATTTTCGAAACTTCAAACAATGAATTTCTGTGTTTGCCTCCTTTTTATAACATCTCAAGTATCATTTGATATCCAAGGTTTCCTCCTTGTAACTGCATGTCCCAAAACTTCATTACCAAGTAACTGATATTTGTTCTTAATTTCACACCATTCTTCAATAATTGTTTGCTTTTGGTCTTCCATATTAAAAGAATGAAAATTGTAGTCAATACGCCCCCCCCCACCACCACGCGCGCGCGTGCGCACACACACACACACACACACACACAT
This sequence comes from Palaemon carinicauda, assembly GCF_036898095.1. Classification (NCBI taxonomy): domain Eukaryota; kingdom Metazoa; phylum Arthropoda; class Malacostraca; order Decapoda; family Palaemonidae; genus Palaemon; species Palaemon carinicauda. The sequence continues at coordinate 9,324,874 of NC_090765.1, read as the reverse complement.
ATATATATATATATATATATATATATATATATATATATATATATATATATATATATATATATGGGTGTGTTTATATCTATATACACAAATATACATAAATGTATTGTTACATTTGTTATGTATACATCTATACGATATTAGAAGAGTGTTATATTTATAAACACGCTCATATATATATATATATATATATATATATATATATATATATATATATATATATATATATATATATATATATATTGGAAGCTTCTCTGACTCGCAATCCGTAGGGTGGGAGTTCCAACCCCACTCAAGTCCAGCGAGCTAGAGAAATCATATAGGTCTAACTTCACCTCACTATCAGACATTGCCTGGCCTTCCTTGGTGCTAGATTGGGTGCCGATCATATATGTACAGTATATACATTATTTGGTCGCTCTTTTGGCCGCCCTCCTTTCCCCAGTCGCTGCTGATCATGAGTAACCTTTAAACCTTCAAACACATTGCAAACTTGGTGTCTATATTTCTAAGACTTCTGATCAATATCTTACATAAAACGAAGGAGTTGAAGCTCTAAAGCACCGCCTATCCTCTTTCCCGTCCGATACGTCAACAAGAGATTTTCACCTCGACAGCAGAGGTATGATTCCCACGGGGGCTTTGCCGCCGAAGGAGGGATTTAGCCGTCGTTACTCATGGTGGTGTTGATCAGGTATATAGATCTGGCTGGGACCAGATTATTATTTTTTGATCTCCGGTTTGAAGAAGGTGATAGAGAGGCGGTATTTAGTTTAGAGATCATTTGTCTTTTGTTTGACGCGCTGAACCGGTTGGGTTTAGTGTTTTTTTTTTTTTTTATTATTGGGTGTAATTATAGTAATATAATTTTGTCTATTATTAAGAAAATTGTTTTCATTATATTATCTAAAAACAAAACGAACATGGACGTCTCTGCTACAATTTAAATTACATTATATTTTAGTTTAAATAAAATTTTATTCTACCGTTTAAAAAACAATATTCGTAGAAGTTTAAATGTACTTGTAAACCAATGCGATCCCAAAGATAAATTTATTTGGCCATTATCTAAGCCAAGTAATCTTTCTTTTACCTTGGATTTGCGGGTAATTCAGTTAAGAAGCGTGGGTTACCTCCTGCACTAACTAGAAAACTTAAAGAGATTTTTATCAGTATTCTCGGTGTTTTAAAGTACATAAATTCGTAAAGCGATCCGAAGATTCTCCTGGTTTTGTCAAATATAACTTTCGACGCTAATCTTCTTTCGACACATAACAGTTTAGGTTTCTTTTGTGTTGTTTTTCTCTTCACCCTTGTTTTCCTTCTCTTCTTTTCATTATTATTATTATTATTATTATTATTATTATTATTATTATTATTATTATTATTATTATTATTATTATTATTTTACAAAAGAGACTAGAGGACCCCGTTTGGGTGCTTCATAGAAGCAATACAAAATTCTTTAGTTTTAAAGCCTTATAACCTCGTTTGTCAAAACTCATTTAATTTTACAAAAATTTCAATTAATTAGACCTTGGCTACGGTTTTCCTGACATCATTATTCACCTTCACTTCTCAAAAAATCGTTTTCTCGCAAGTGTAAATTATTAGAGACTTACTTTCCAATCCCTTGAAGACTTCGATATGCCATTGGGGAAAGTTGTACTTAACGAGATACGAATATCTGTGTTCTCGCTTTATCTGAACATCGTTAAGTTTTCACTGCGAAATTTAATGTCAACGCCTCTCTCTCTCTC
>NC_090765.1:9292093-9317093 GCF_036898095.1 Palaemon carinicauda | reverse complement strand
TGATAGTCTGTAAGGCTTGTGATTCAGTGATCTGTAGTTATTTTGCAAGTTATGTCAGAAACTCCTGGCTGCTCCTCAATAGCAAAATACAAATGTGGAGATCGTCAGGTTGTTTGATCGACTGTAAATTGTGACTACAAATATCATATTTTCATTTATCGAGATATCAGGAGTTATCAGTCATATGCTACAGTTTTTTTTTTTTTGTGTGTGTGTGTGTGTGTGTGTGTGAGAGAGAGAGAGAGAGAGAGAGAGAGAGAGAGAGAGAGAGAGAGATCATCCCAGATAAGGGATAGGACTCAACGAAGTTGAAAGGAGGTTATGTTTTACCCCCTGTTTTGTATGTTTGTCTCTGTGTGTTTTTTTGTGAACAACTTGTTGCCCACAATTAAAATTGTAGAGTAATGAAATTTGCAGGGATTAACTGTTATGTAAGAAGCTGGAAATTATTAAACTTGGAAGGTCAAGTTCACGGTCAAGCAAAATGTCGAATTCACGTAATCAGCTAAAATTTTGGATATCATTGTCACAGAGACTTCAAACTTCGTTTATATATGAGTGTATAAAAATCTACACAAATTAATACATGTTAAGGTCAAAGGTCAAGGTTGAGCAAAAGGTGTAGAAGTAAGCGGCCGTGGGGAAGGTCCGTGCTCTACTGAGAGCCCCTCTAGTTTTATTAATGATGTTGTCTAGTCACAGAGAAGTACGAACGTAAGATGACTTCACATCTCTTCTTAGTGCTCTGTCTGTAAACAGCAAAAAGAGACTTATGTCAACTTGTTCAAAAAAAAACCACACTGTTCAAGTTTGACCTTTCGAAGTTCTACCGATTCAACTACCCGATTACGAAAATCATTCCACAACTTGGTCATAGCTAAAATAAACTTCTGTGTCAGGGCCTTATCTGTATATATCATATAATTCAATTTTTTTTTATTTCCAGGATATCACGCTGTTGAAATATTTTAATTCTTTACAGTTTAATTCATTCGAGTTACTGTTGTTTATTGTTATTTTCTTGTATTCCTATTTTATTGTGTAGCATTTTTATGCACAAGTTAATATTCAGCAAAATAGGAGAATTGCAGAAATCTGAAAATCTTTGTAGGGAGGCTTGTATTCCTTCTGTTAATTGATGCTGTGTTTCTTGCAAACTAGTTGTGTGTCTTTAGGGAGATATTGGTGAGTTTGAGTACGATTTGGGTTCATTTCCGGGTGTTAAGTCTTCCTCTGATGAGTCGTCTTCTGAACTTTCTGCTACGCTTTCTTCAGATTGTGTGCAATCTTGCATATCCTGTTGCGTAGCCTGAGTTGCTTGACATTCTTCTGTTTCATGCTTCATGTTTATTGTTTCTTCAAAGAAATTTACTGTTGGTAAATTTTTATCTTCTAATATACTGTTCGTTTAGGGATGGAATCCTTCATGACGTAGACCCAGATTTATTTCTAGATTTATTATTGTCGCAATTCTTGTTTCTTGTGCAAGATATAATGCAAAAGGTTAGGTTGGTTGACGAATATGTTACGTAAATAAAACATCTGAATGTTTTATTTTTTTTATAACTTGAAGAACTAATTTTCGAATTTTGTCTCAAAACAATTAGTTTTAAAAAAGGATTTGAGATATTGTGTTGAATAAATTTGACAATGTTGATGAGTATATGTTTTTGAAATATGCACATGATGGTGAATGTATATTATTAAATAATTTTATTATATTTTGCGTTCGGCCTTTTCTGTTCATGAATTTCCTTGGAGTTACTTTAATAAGTGTGTGTAATTTTACGTTAATTGATTACATTTTTAACTTTATTAATGCGTTCATGTTGCGTCATATAGGAAACTAAATATCCTACTTCTACATTTCCTATTGCGTCATACAGGAAACTATATACCCTTGAAAGGGGACGTTTGCGGTTTCCCAATGTGTTGAAATAAAAATGAAAAATCTCCATTCGCTCAAACAAAGAGACCTATTTTCTATCTTTTGCCGATCCTTTCATCCTCTGCTCTAGTTGATCACCCGCATCGAAGCCTTCGCCCAGGACAAGAAGCATCCTCAGTGCGAGGTCAGGCGGTGTGTCGCTTCAGGTCATTCAGGGGTCATGTAAGGCGACGACTGGCTCTAAAACTTTGAGGGCAGTAGGAGATAGTGGCGGTGATGGAGTGTGAGGTTGGGAGGGGGGGGGGGGGGCAAGGTCAATGCTAAATGAAGGAGCTTTTGTTCGACCCTAGATCATTCGTTGATGAGGGAGGGGAAGCATCCCACAGTTCATCCTATGCTCGTGGGTGATGGGGAGGAGGAGATGAAGGTCATAGGGGTATCAAAGAGAAGGCCGTCTTGCCAGATGACATGGGGAAACAGAGATATATGTAGACCGTGTATATATTTATAAATATATTGAAAGTAGAGTAACACTAGAATATAGTGTTGGAGAATGGTGAGTAGTAAATGTTATATTTTTATTAAGAAATTTACCGGATGTTATTTATTTGTAAAAAGAGCAAAGAAACCATATCTTTTTAAGCAAAGGCATAAAACAATATTCGTTCATTAAGTAAATTTTACGTAAGTGTAAGCACTGCGTTTGTTCTTCCTTATTACTCTGAAGACCGATCCAAACCAAATATTTTCATTAGTCCTGTATGTCGATGAAGGTAAATGAAAAAGCTATTAATAATACCATTAGATTTTTTAAATATTCGTTTTATACTTTCAGTGTGTAGAAAGAAGACATATAAACCCCATAGGTGTATAGTCACAGCATTTTTCCTTAAATTTTAGACCGTGAATTCAGAAATTTTTTATTTAGAATTGAAAGTCATTTTCATCATCTGAAGTTTCCTGATCGTATTTTTTTCTTTCAAGACGTTGGCTCTCCGTGTGTACACAACTATTTATGTTTATATATAGTCATTACTGACTGCCTGAAGTTCTGGACATAGGTAACTCATGCTATGCAATCTAACTCATCCTCTCCTCGAATTGTTCAAAATTGGCATCTCTCTCTCTCTCTCTCTCTCTCTCTCTCTCTCTCTCTCTCTCTCTCTCTCTCTCTCTCTCTCTCTCTCGGCCCGGACGAAGGGGAACAGTGGGCGAGTTCCTAAATATTAGAATGTCCTTATTCACCTAATCAGCTTATTAGGTGCCTTTTTATTAGCCGACATTGCGGATTACAGCTAGTTTTGAGAGAGGAGGATGTGAAGAGAGAAGAAAATCTTAGCCGAGTGTCTTGTCTACTTAATAACACTTGTAGATCATTAAAACTTCAAGGTCCCGACGAGGTAATCCTCATCCTTTTGTGGTGAATCCATTTAAAATATATTATTTATCGTATTGTACAATGCCCTAATACGAAACTATGGCTTGTGTTAACATGAAATTTAATAGCTTATCAAATTCCAATGGTTATTTATTTTATTCATAATTAATTAGTTTGGAAAGGAAACAAATTCTGATCAAATGTTTCCATACACAATTTAATCTTTAAAGATCACCCTTTTTATGTAGTACTGCTTCTATTGCTTGAAGCATTTAATTATAATGATTAATTCACGTAGAAAATTGGTGGTATTTGGCCAGATATTCTTGAATCCTTTACCTAAATGAACATCTTCATCAATTAAGCTCTAGCTTATCTTCTCTCCCGTCTTTCTCTCTTTGTACACCTATGTTTTCAAAGACGTCAGGTTCCTTATCGATGCGTTTGGTCTCTCTCTCTCTCTCTCTCTCTCTCTCTCTCTCTCTCTCTCTCTCTCTCTCTCTCCTTGCCAAATCTCCAGAAACTCCATCAATCTTGAGTGATGTCTGAATCAGAGATATTGAGAGTCAGCCTTTCTCTCTCCCTCTCTTTCTCTCTCGAGGAGGAGGAAACTTTGTAATTGTTTAAGTTGGCCTTCCAAGCTAATTAGAGAGTTGGCCAAGTTTCTTCGCCGATCCCCGAGAGATTAGCGGGATGGTGCTTCTGCTGCTGCAGGAGTTTCTCGGATCTGAAGGTCCTCTTCCTTTCTCTAAATCTACGGAGGGAGTTGGAAGGATACACTGGCTAGCATTGAACGGTCGTATCGCCTGCCAACCCCTGTACCTCCCCCTCCTTCTTATAGTTTTTTTCTTTTATCTTTCTCTTTTTCCATTGTTGTGCGACTTCCCTTTTCAACTTGGTTATCCTTTGCAAGACTCGCCGATCTTAGCTTGGTTGGTTCCTCTGCTCCAAACAGCTTCTTGACACGTACCCTTTTCCGTGTTACTTCGGTGGTTGTCCTAAGCCCAGAAATCTCATTGGGACTTCAACCTTCTGAAATGTCTTGAATTAATTGGCGGAGAGCATCATTGTTATACTTTAACTTCTTTATTATTGCCAATTTTATATCTTACCCCAGATGGCTTTTTAATCTACCCCCTATGTCAAGTAAACTGGAAGCGGTTATTATTTGGTTCTAATGTTAATGGAATTTAAGTTGGACAGTTCTTGTTGAGAGGGGAAGTTACCTGAAATTACACATTCGGAAAATTACGTATTTCCATATTTGTGGTTTCATTTTTAAATGTTCCATTGTTGCTGTTCATATAAAACGTTATTATTGCTGATAAAAAGCTGGTTTTTTTCATTGGCATATTTAAAATAGAAAAATTTATATTATAAAAGTCATTGAGATATCTTAATCAGATTTATTTTATGTACTCAATAGCTATCAACGTTTTTAATCACATTACATTTGTGTAATTCAGATAACTTTTTGAGGAAAGACGCACTGTTAAATGAACCCCTAAAATTGTTACTCTTTAATCATAGGCCCAATGTGTATCATGGTTTATTAAAACAAAATCTGATATGCAAACTCAATGAAACTACAGAACTACTGTAAGTATGGAAGAGATCCAGTATCACGTCCGCCAATTCATGTATGGAACAAGAAATATATGGAAATACAGGCAGTGTTGGACAAATGGAGGAGTAGAAAACCAAAAACATCTGAGGGAAGTATCGATTGTGTAAGACATCATTTGATCGTTTTCCTACGAAGTCCATCCGTGTTTCTCCCAGACAGTGTTCAACAGTGCAAAATGTCCTACACTAGAACATGCGATTGTGCACTTACAAGTGCAACTCATACAGGCACTTTAGCCAAAGGATAAACCAAGATGAAAAAAGTTCAATCAACATGCTACAAAGAACAGATTATTTAAGTAATGACCAAACTTTCATGTTTCAGAGAAACTGAATACATAAGGTAAAAACTTGCGAATCAAAACATACCCATATGACTAGGGAACTTCCTTAAAATAATCTAAAGGTGAATTGTGTAGTGTAGGATCATGTGCAAGCGAATCATTGGTCCAATTTGCAATGAGACAATTATTCCAGATGTTTATATTTACCGTTTGGCTGAATATGTGGCCCCACAAATACTGTAGATGACTTTCAACCAACCCCCTTTTTCCAACAAGATGGTGCACCACCATATTGTTGACACCATGTTCGTGAGTTCATAAATTAAACATTTCTGGACCATTGGATTGGAAGGGATGACCCAATTTCCAGGCAATCAGATAGCTTTCCTCAGGAAGTGAACCTACTTCGTGCCTTTTTGGTACGACGCCCAAAAAAACCTGAACGTGCCCCAACATTGCCGACGTTACGTCCTACTTGCACAAAGTGAATGTGTTCTCCACTCTGGACCTCTTGAAAGGGTATTATTAGGTGCCCATGAACCCCAAGACCAGCATTACCACCCCCCAGTGCCACATGCACATTCAATTACTCCTGTTTTGGCCTTCGTAATGCTGGCGTCACTTGTCAACGCATCATGGATGGCATCATAGAGAACCTCCCCTTCTGTGTATGTTACATGGAGGACATACTTATGTTCTCTTTCTCACAAGAGGAACTCCTACGTCCCCTACGCTTCGTGCTTGACTGCCTACAACAGGACGGCTTTATAGTCATTGAGTGTACCCTTGGCACCAACAAAGTATTGTTCTAAGAGCACTGAATCGCTCTTGAAGGTGTCCACCTAATCCCTTAAAAGGTATCAGCTGTTCAAAACTTCCCCACCCCCTCGACTGTCAAAGTAATGCCCAACTTCTTGGGCATGATAAACTATTATCACCTATTCCTGCCAACCATCACCCCCACTCTTGCTCCCCTCTACGCCTCCCTCAAGGACAAGCCAAAAGAGCTGAAGTGGGGTCCCCATCTATCAACTGCTGCTGCTGTCACATTTCCTATGCCAGATTTCCCTCTCCTCTCCACTGATGCCAGCGACATCGATATTGGTGCTGTTCTTGAGCTGGTGGTCAACAGCTCGCCACGTCCTTTGGCCTTATTCAGTAGTAAACTGTCCACGGTAGAATCTGGCTACTCTGTCTTTGACCGTGAATTTCCGGCTGCGCATTTAGCCGACTGTCATTTTAGCCGCTTCATAGAGGGTACGTCCCTTCAGCATTCACACAGGCCACATGCCTTTGGTGTGCATCTTCACTCAATAGTCCAACGCCGGGTCCGCATGCCAGTGCCGTCATCTCTCTGCCATGTTTAATACAACACCTCCATAGGAAAAAGAATCCCATTGCAAATGTCCTGTCAAGAAACACATTCACCTGGGATTAGATTATAATCCCTTGGCAGAAGCCCAACGAAAAGATCTAGAGTATTAAGTATGCAAGACATCCTGCACATCCCTCCGTTAGGAAGATGTCCCACTCTGTGATGTCGGTACTGATAGCCACGACCGTGGATACCTGCCCCCAAATGCCGACAGGTGTTTGAATTTATCCACCCCTTCTCACATCCCTTGGGCCGACCTATGGTACAGCTACTGAAGACAAAGTTCATTTGGCACGGCATTACTAAAGGTGCTAATAAGTATTGGATCCGTGCCTGTACTTTTATGCCAAACTTCAAAAGTACTTAGAGACACGGATTCAGAAAGTGGGCACCTTTCCTCAACCTCAACCTCGGCGTTTTTTTGCCCGCATTCACATCGACATAGTAGGTCCCATGCCCAAATCACAAGGACTCTTACCTGTTTACCATCATTGATAGTTCCATCTCGCTATCAGGATGGATAGCGACATTTGGTATCCCTGATCATATTATTTCTGACAGCAGTACCACATTCACCTCTCAGTCGTTGACATCATTAACAAATCTCCTAGGCATCAACCTACTTCAGACTACAGCCTATGATCCTGCAGGCAACGGAATGGGTGAACATATTCATTGCATCCTCAAAGCAGCTTTGATGTCTCACTGAAATGACTCCAACTGCTTTTCCTAGCTTCCCTAGTTCCTCCTGGGATTAAGAACCACCCCTAAGGATACCCTGGTTGTTTAGGTAGCTGAAATACTGTATGGCGACCTGTTAATCATCCTGCTGAATTTTTACGGTCTACAGCTTTTTCCGACAATCGCCAACGCCGTGGGGAAACTTACTCCTTCCCGCCGGACTTGCATTTCCCCAGCAAATCAACACAATCATTGCAATCCATGTCTTTATGCTCACCAACGTTTGCAAACCACCGCTAACACCCCTTTACACGTGCCCTTTCCTTGTTATCCGTTGCAAACCGAAGGCTTTCTTACCTAACATTCGTGGCAAAGAAACTGGGTCTCAATAGCTTGCTTAAACCTGCATATCTCCTGCAATATGATCCACCTACAGTTCGCCTCTCTATGGTATGGTGCCCTATTTCATTTATATGTCTTTTTAAGGGGGGAGCCATGCAATGCAAGTGTATTTCATACACACTCATACACTGTAATACTATTGCTTTAATATCTCTCGCTCTCTCCTGTACTGATAATAGAAAAACCTGTTCAAACTTGCCATTGCATGTTTCACATAGTTGAAATTTTGTGCCATTGTAACCCTAAACCATTTGTATATAACCTCGTTATTTGTTTGAATAAAACAATTACATTACCTCGCCTTTCTCTTGGGTCCTAATAGAAGCCTTGCCACAGCATCGAACAAAGATATAGCATATCTCTGGTCTCAAGCAAAAGATAATTGATGTCATTCCCAATATTGAATAGACTGTGAAACGGTACTAGTCAGGGCCACCCATATTAGTTTGGTTTGCTGTGAACGATTAGACGAAAATCTACCACCATCAGCGATCCTCACTGGCTTGCATGATGAGGTAAATTGCCCGAACCCCAGACATGGAATTGACATGGTTGAGGCCTTTGTCCTGCAGTTCACTAGAAACAGTTGCATTTCTTGTATATATATATATATATATATATATATATATATATATATATATATATATATATATATATATATATATATATATATATATATATATATATATATATCCTTTGTCCTGCAGTTTACTAGAAACGGTTGCATTTGTTGTTGTATATATATATATATATATATATATATATATATATATATATATATGTATATATATATATATACATATATGTATATATATATATATATATATATATATATATATATATATATATATATATATATATGTGTGTGTGTGTGTGTGTGTGTGTATGTGTAGAAATCGTGAGAGCTGACACGTGATGAACATATAATGCATCATAGCCACGGAAGGGAAAAGGAAAAGTCTTTTCATTTTTCCTTTCGTAGCCATAATATATATATATATATATATATATATCTATATATATATATATATATATATATATATATATATATATATATGTGTGTGTGTGTGTGTGTGTGTATATGTACATACGTATGTATGTATATGTATATATGTATGTATGTATATATATAAGGGAGATGTGCATGAGTGTTGTAATTCAAGGGGTATTAGTTTGAGTGTAGATGGAAAGGTGTATGGTAGAGTACTGATTAATAGGATTACGGATAAAACAGAGAATGCAATCTTTAGAAATACAGGGTGGTTTTAGAAGGGGTAGGGGTTGTATGAATCAGATTTTTACAGTTAGGCAGATATGCAAGAAATATTTAGCAAAAGGTAAGGATGTGTATGTTGTGTTTATGGATTTGGAGAAAGCATTTGATAAAGTTGATAGGGAAGCAATGTGGAATCTGATGAGGTTATATGGAGTTGGTGGAAGGTTGTTGCAAGCAGTGAAAGGTTTCTACAAAGGTAGTAAAGCATGTGTTAGGATGGGAAATGAAGTGAGTGATTGGTTTCCGGTGAGAGTGGGGCTGAGACAGGGATGTGTTATGTCACAGTGGTTGTTTAACTTGTATGTTGATGGAGTGGTGAGAGAGGTGGATGCTCGAGTGCTTGGACGAGGATTGAAACCGGTAGACGAGAATGACCATGAATGGGAGGTAAATCAGTTGTTGTTTGCGGATGATACTGTACTGGTTGCAGACGCGGAAGAGAAGATTGTCCGATTATTGACAGAATTTGAAAGGGTGTGTGAGAGAAGGAAGTCGAGAGTTAATGTGCGTAAGAGTAAGGTTATGAGATGTACGAAAAGGGAAGGTGGTACGAGGTTGAATGTCATGTTGAATGGAGAGTTACTTGAGGAGGTGGATCAGTTTAAGTACTTGGGGTTTGTTGTTGCAGCAAATGGTGGAGTGGAAGCAGATGTACGTCAGAGAGTGAATGAAGGATGCAGCAAAGTGTTGGGGACAGTTAAGGGAGTAGTAAAATATAGAGGGTTGGGCATGCATGTAAAGAGAGTTCTGTATGAGAAAGTGATTGTACCAACTGTGATGTATGGATCAGAGTTGTGGGGAATGAAAGTGAAGGAGAGACAGAAATTGAATGTGGTTGAGATGAAGTGTCTAAGGAGTATGGCTGGTGTATCTCGAGTAGATAGGGTTAGAAACGAAGTAGTGAGGGTGAGAACGGATGTAACAAATGAGGTAGCAGCTAGAGTGGATAGGAATGTGTTGAGGTGGTTTGGCCATGTTGAGAGAATGGAAAATGGCTGTCTGCTAAAGTAGGTGATGAATGCAAGAGTAGATGGGAGAAGTACAAGAGGAAGGCCAAGGTTCAGGTGGATGGATGGAGTGAAGGAAGCTCTGGGTGATGGGAGGATAGATGTGAGAGAGGCAAGAGAGCGTGCTAGAAATAGGAATGAATGGCGAGCGATTGTGACGCAGTTCCGGTAGGCCCTGCTGCTTCCTCCGGTGCCTTGGATGACCACGGAGGTAGCAGCAGTAGGGGATTCAGCATTATAAAGCTTCATCTGTGGTGGATACTGTGGGAGGGTGGGCTGTGGCACCCTAGCAGTACCAGGCGAACTCGGTTGAGTCCCTTGTCAGGCTGGGAGGAACGTAGAGAAGAGACGTCCTCTTTTTTGTTTCATTTGTTTGATGTCGGTTACCCCCGAAAATTAAGGGAAGTGCCTTGGTATATGTGTATGTATGTATGAATATATATATATTTATATATATGTATGTATAAATATGTATATATATATATATATATATATATATATATATATATATATATATATATATATATATATATATATATATATATATATATATATAGATATAATGTTCTCTGATAAGGTATTCAGGATATGTTTTATTCATGCTTTAGAACTTAAGATCCATAATCCCTCATTACAATATACGTTAATCTTCTTTGTTTGATAAAACGGTTTTTTTTTTCTTTTGGTAGTCACTTATTTCGGTAAACCAGTCAAACTGTATCGATAACCTTATGTGTGCAATGCCAGATTTATTCAATCCCGAGCAGATTGATTTAATGAATCAATATTTATTTTAAATGTTGTTTATGTAAATCTAGACATGAATATGAGTGTTTTATATTCAATTGTAAAATAGAGATATATTAATTAACGCAGGAAAATATGATTAGGAAGTGAATAAATCGTTACGGCCTTACGTCCCTGTATCTTGAACGCCCTTTCTCCTTTAATTTTAAGCAACTTTTGAGATGGTCAGTGACCTCAAGTGTCTATAGAATCAGGAGTATCTGGGTAGTCACCCATCTACTCAATGGCCAAACCCAATATCGTTTAACATCGATGATCGAAAATCAGACCAGGGATTATTGATGAGATTGTGTGTTGTGGAAGATCTCTCTCTCTCTCTCTCTCTCTCTCTCTCTCTCTCTCTCTCTCTCTCTCTCTCTCTCTCTCTGTCTCTCTATCCATTTCTTTCGACTCGTGGGATGTCTTGGAACCTCGTGATTGGTGACATTTTAAGTCTTAGGTTTGAAGAATTGAGTCACCAAGGAATAGACTTTAACTTATAGCATGAACGAATCAAGAAAAGTTTGATGTTTTCAAATGTATGAGTCTTCTAATTCTGGCTGCGAGTTAACCTTCAAAGAGATTGATGTTGATAAGAGTTTATTCTGGGAATAAATACCTTTGTTCTGACCTTTTAACTTTTTTCTTCTTTAAAATTCAAGTGTGCCTCTTTCAACGCCCATTTTCTTTATATATATATATATATATATATATATATATATATATATATATATATATATATATATATATATATGCGAGTTTATATACCATATATGTAACTTATGTTACACCCCCTTTGTGAAATCGCATATTTCATGAAATGAATAAACAATTTGACCACTTCATGAAATTTACAAATGACCGGTCCACTTCATGAAATGGGCAATTTTATATATATACTGTATATGTGAATTTTAAAAACTTATGCATTACTAGTTGTCTTTTATAAATAACTGGTTTTAGGTAGAAATATTATTCCATGAAGTGGTTGTATAAATCTTTAAAACTCATTCATAACTAGTGTTTTATGAATAACATATTGTTTAGCCTGAAAAAAATATTTCATGAAATGGTTGTTTAGCCAGTAGTAATATTTTTTTTATTATTTTTTTTTAAAAAGATTAGGGAATTTTCACACTCTTCTTAGTACCCACTCAAGCTTTAGCCGTGGTGGATGAACAAATAGAGAGCTGTGCTTCTTTGTGGTCTGCTGGAGTGAACTGATGGTAATCACAGTTTTGGGGATAGGAAAGACTGGACACGCTTAAAAGAGAAGGTTATCACATTTTGAAAACCTTTTCAGCTTCTCTTTCTTATTTTAAAAAGAAAAAGGTTAAAAACAATGGAAAATAAATGACAACCAAAGAATCAGTCACAGGAATTATTCAAGAACCCCATTTTAACACTGGCCAGGGTAATGAGAAGACTTATAAGAAGATTAGTAAACTGTATGGTAATATTCCAAAATTAGTTTTTTCACAATATATCCACGATTTAGAACGTTGTAGTGAAAAACGTTGCAGAAAGGAAATAGCAGCAGGAGTTATTAACCCTCTATCTCCAAGTAATCTGAATGAAAGTCCAAGTTGATCTAGTAGATATGTAGACTATGCGGGATGAAAGATACCCTTTTATTCTGCATTATAGGGATTACCTAACCAAGTTTCATGTTATTCGTCCTCTGGAACTAAAGAGGGCATCTCAGGTTTCCCGTAAAATTCTTTTAATCTTCTTGAATGTAAGTGTACCCCATATCCTTCAGTCCGGCAATAGTCGGGAGTTTACAGCTATAATTATCGAAGAACTTTTCTCACTGTGGTCTGGACTTATTGTAGTGAATGGGCATCCAAGGCATCTCAAAAGCCAAGGATCTGTTTAAAGGGTTCCAAGTCTCTTCGTACTTTAGTTACTTCGTGTCTTGTCACTTCAGGCCCAAGTCACTTTGGGTCCAAATCACTACGGGCCAAAGTCACTTCATGCCCAAACCTCTTCGTGCCCAAGTCACTTTGTACCCAAGTCACTTAGTACCCAAGTCTCTTCATACCCAAATTGCAATGCTGTTGACTGCTACAAGCAGGTACCTTATAAATACCATAGAAAATTAGTGCTATCCTAGTTAGCAAATCCATTAAAACTTAGACCTGATCCTGTATTATATTTATATGAGGTACTTTTTCTAATTAACATTAGACACACAAACAGGACACTTACTGTACGGAGGGTGCGAGGTTACGTGCATAACTGTGCCCACCAGCATTATGAACATTGACGTGAAAATATGAAATAACGAGAAGAAAAATCACAAAAGTGTACGTGTTACCGTAATTGTATCTACAAGTATGTTTGTTAATGACCCAACGCTAATTATTCACTAACAGGTCTTTGGTCTGCCGTGGTCTTTGCTGGCAAGTGGTACGTGTTGCACTACAAGCGCTAGCCAAGTGGGCAAGTTTTATTCCGAACAAAAATTTGGTGACCCAACCACCTGTACACTAACTGACAGCCTTGAATAACTGGTTATTTGGGTATGAAGTGACTTGGGTATGAGCTGACCTGCTCCCATTGAAAGAAGTAATAGGGATATGAAACTCGACTCATAGCATGGGTAGTGTCCCCTTTATCCAATGGGCCATGAAAATTTCCTATCATGATGCAATCAACATGGCTTCTTACCAAGCAGTTACCAGCAACAAGGCACAATATGATCTCAAGTCACGTCTTCCAGAAGAAATTATCTATAGAATTTCATCTGGATGGAATTTCATTTAGTATTGAAGAAGAAAACTTAGAAAGGTTTTTAGTAGTTTTAAATCCTGTTTTGAATGATACAGACCCAGTTACCCAAAGCCCAGCTGATGATGACTCAGTTATCCAGAGCAAAGCTGATGATGACTCAGTTATCCAGAGCAAAGCTGATGATGACTCAGTTATCCAGAGCACAGCTGATGATGACTCAGTTATCCAGAGCACAGCTGATGATGACTCAGTTATCCAGAGCACAGCTGATGATGACTCAGTTGTCCAAAGCACAGCTGATGATGACCCAGTTGTCCAAAGCCCAGCTGATGATGACCCAGTTGTCCAAAGCCCAGCTGATGAGGACTCAGTTGCCCATAGGCAAGCTGATGATGACCTGGTTGCCCAAAGCTCAGCTGATGATGACCTAGATGCCCAAAGCTCAGCTGACGAGGACCCAGTTACCCGAAGCCCAAGCTGATGATGACTCCATTACCTAAAGCCCAGCTGATGATTACTCAGCCAAAGCCCAGCTGATGATGACTCGGTTACCCAAAGCCCAGCTGATGATGGCCCAGTTACCCAAAGCCCATGTGACAGTGACCCATTTACCCAAAGTACACCTGACGATGATCCAGTTACTCAAAACCTAACTAATGATGATCCAGTTTTTTAAGCTCAGTTGATGATGACTCAGTTACCCAAAGCCCAGATGATGATGAATCGGGATACCCAAAGCCCAGCTGATGATGACCCAATCACTTAACACCCAGCTGATGATGATCAAGTCACCTAA
Source organism: Palaemon carinicauda (assembly GCF_036898095.1). NCBI lineage: Eukaryota > Metazoa > Arthropoda > Malacostraca > Decapoda > Palaemonidae > Palaemon > Palaemon carinicauda. The sequence continues at coordinate 9,302,858 of NC_090765.1, read as the reverse complement.
AGCCTGGCTGATGATAACCTAGTTTCAGTAAACCCTGAAAGTAAAGCACATGCTTTTTCAGACTCTCAAATGCGCCCAGTATTATGTGCAAAAAAAAAAAAAGTAAGCAAAGATTGATCTTCAGTAACAAGCAACATGAATGTTAGCACAAAGCACCAGATCACTGCAAGAGGTTTGAGCTAGGGACAATGTGTTAGTGCCTGCTTCTCAATTTGATCACAGTAAAGGGGATCCTCCAAACTTAATAGGTGTTGTATTAGTAGTTGAGGACAATAGAGATATGATTGGCACAAAAAGAGGTGTTGTAAAAGGCAAACTTGCCAGACACCAGCTTGAATTTATTAACTACAAAGGACTTGTGGTGGAAAGTAGTCCACCAGAACAACTAAGCATTAGTGAACTATTTCAAATAGAAAGAGGGTGTTGTGGAAAGGGCTACCAAAGATGTCATTGTAAGAGCCACTTTTGAACCAAGAGGTGCTCTAAAAAAAAGAAAAAAAAAATGCCTACCCTGCACCAGTGCTTGCCACAGCCGCAGAAGCTGTGACAAGGTTGATGAATATTTTTGGTAATTTATTCTTACTACAATATTTTTTAATTATGAAGCAAGATTTACCACTTTTGTTTCTGTGTTTATTTCTAATAAAGAAAAAAATAGGCATGTGAATTCCGTGTTTTTTCCTTTAAATCTTTGGGGGTATTTATATATTTCGTTCATTATGGCTGCTCAATGCATGTATTGGGAAAATGTCTGTTTGCCCATTTCATGAGGTGGTCAAATGGTATGTAGATTTTGTGAAGTGGACTGTTTCACAAACGGTGTATAACATATATATATATATATATATATATATATATATATATATATATATATATATATATATTATAAATGTATATATATTATATATTGTATTATATATATATGTGTAAAATATATATGTATATATTATTAATGTATATTATATATATATATATATATATATATATATATATATATATATATATATATATTTATATATATATATACTGTATATATATAATACATATTATATATATGTATATATATATATATATATATATATATATATATATATATATATATATACTGTATATATAATGTGTGAACAATATCACCATCATCAGCCATTTCTAGTCACCTACAGAACAAACGCCTCAGACATATTCTTCCATTTGTGTCTGTGTATAGTCTTTATGCCAGTCCACACCCGCAAACTTTCTTAGTTCGTCAATCCATTGTCTTCTCTTCCTTTCCGTACTCCTTTTGCAATCTCTACAGACCCATTCGGTTATTCATAACATCCATCTATTGTCTCATTCTCATTAAATGTCCTGCCCATTTCTTTTTCTTACATGGTAGAATATCCTGCTCTTGTATTCTTCTTGATTTTTTTCTGCTTCTTAGTGTTCGTCCCATCATTATTCTTTCCATAGCTCTTTGAGTTGTAACTAGCTTATGTTCTAAGGTATTAGTAAGGCTCCAAGTTTCTGATGCATTTCATAACGTCATTTTATTTACCAAATTCTCTCCATCCCATGCTTATCCTTCTTTTAATTTCTTTCTCATGTCCTGGGGAAACACTTACTATCTGTCCTAAGTATGTACTGTATCTTCATTAACAATCTGGAGAGGCTCGTCCATAACTCTTGTTTGTTGTCTCTGCATTTTCATTAAACATAGCCTCGGTTTTAATCATATTCATTTTCAGTCTACATTTCTGCTTTCTCTATTCAAATCTTCTAACATCATTTGTAATTCATCCCATGATTCACTAAATACTATGTCATCTACAGATCTTAAGGTATTCCCCATTAATATTAATTCTAACATTTTCCCAATCTAAATTCGTAAAAATTTCATTTGGCATGCTGTGAATGATTTAGGAGAGAGATGGGGTCGCACTGTCCAACTCCTTTCTCAATCGGAATTTTATCACTATCTTTATGTAGTTTTAGGATTGCTGTACTTTCTGTATTATATGTCCTCAAGTGTTGTAACATAGGATTCTTTTATTCCTTGTTTTTGAAAGGCTCTAACTACTGCTGAGGTATTGACTGAATCAAAAGCTTTCTCAGTCTACAAATGCCATAAACAGTGATTTGTCATACTCTGTTACTTTTTTCATTAGCTGGCTAATTACATGGCTATGGTCAGATGTGGAATAGCCACTTCTAACGCCTCCCTGCTCTTTTGGTTTATTAAATTCTAGCCATCTTTCTATTCGCTTAATGTGATCTTTATAAGTTTTTATATATTAGGGAGAGTAAACTTGTATGTGCGTGCGTGTATATATATATATATATATATATATATATATATATATATATATATATATATATATATATATATATATATATATACATATATATAATATATATTATATATGTTATTTTATATAATATAGATATATACTGTAAATATATGTTTACAGTATGTTTGTAACAAGAAACTGCATATGCAACCGTTTCTAGTCCACTTAGGAAAATGTTTCATTCCCATTGAGATACTACTGCTAGAGAGTTATGGGGTCCATTGATTGGCCAAACAGTTCTGCATTGGATCCATCTCTGGTTACGGTTCACTTTCCCTTTGTCTACACATACACCGAATTCTTCTCTGCCCTCATACACCTGACAACACTGAGATTACCAAACAATTCTTCTTCGCCCAATGGCATAACTACAGTACTGTAATAGCTCCGTGGCTACTTTCTTCCTGGTAAGGGTAGGAGAGACTTTAGCTATGGTAAGCATCTTTTCTAGGACACTCCAAAATCAAACCATTGTTCTCTAGTCTTGGGTAGTGCCATCGCCTTTGTACCTTGGTCTTCCACTGTCTTGAGTTAGAGTTCTCTAGCTCGAGGGTACACTCGGGCACACTATTCTATCTTATTTCTCTTCCTCTTGTTTTGTTAAGTTTTTAAAGTTTATATAGGAAATATTGATTTTAAGTTTGATACGGTTTTTATGATACTTTATTTTTCCTTGTTTCCTTTCCTTACTGGGCTATTTTCCCTTTTGGGGCACCTGGGCTTATAGCATCATGCTTTTCCAACTAGGGTTGTAGCTTAGCAAGTAATAATAATAATAATAATAATAATAATGCTATTCATGTCTGGGGTTAGGCTATTTTATCATCACGCTGGTCATTGCTGATTGGTGATGGTGGGAGTCTTTAGTCTGATGGCTCACATCAATCCAACATATTGTGGCTGACCCTGACTAGAACAGCTTTGCTGGTTATGTCGGTATACAAACCCTTTCGCCATTTAAGGTATCAGCAAACGCCGCTATTCTTCCTTTGAAGTGGGGAATGTCGTAAGTCTGTAGAGGTGAGAATGGTAGCCCTATGTCCTTTTTATTATTCTCTACAGATGCTAGAGCTCATTCCCAACTAGGAGCGCTGTTGGACACTAGGTTTGAAGAATGTAAGGAAAAAATCATTATACTTTGGGAAGAGTCTAAAGATTTGATTGTTATTTTATTATTTGCTTTATTTATGGTCTTTTTTTTTTTTTTTTTTTTTTTTCTTTTTAAGTAAAAAAAGAATAAAACATCGCTGATCCTGATATCTTAAGTCTCAGGTTGGGGGTTAATCTCCTGCAGTGTTTTGTCCTTTTGTATATGGCGAATCCCGCTTCAAAGTTTGCCTACTGAAAAAATCAAACTCATAAAGTTGAATTTCGTATTACCAAACAAAACTCCTTAGTTTGCCGATCGCCACGATTTACTTTACACACAATTACTATAGCAAAACTTACATGCATCATCTAGTGAAGTGAACACTCAGATTGGACTTTTATGAAAGTTGTTATGCTGGGAAATGCTCCTGTATGACAAGACTGTGATATATGAAGGATTATTTTAGGAAAGATATACATAAAAGGAATATATATGTAACTGTTATCTAATTCAATGTTGGATTTAATGTTTTGAAATATCCTCACAAGAGAATAGCTTAATTTAGTCTTTGAATACGAAACAGGTGTTTTTGAAGTTTTAAAACTAATTGTAATCTAATGAAAAAGCGATGAAGTTCTCCGCACTGGGAGAAATGTTTTACTTTAATATTTAAATGACCTGTTCGGGTATTTTCATGGCAGTGTAGCGGTGGAGTTGAGTTAGCTGCTGAAAATAAGAAAGTTTTAAATCCAAGAAAGTTGAGAATTAGCCTAGTCAGAAGACGTATAAAACTTTTAGTATTAAGAAAGCTAGAATAAATGAAAATGCTAGAAACAGTGGCACCGAACATAGAACTGACGCATTATAGAAGTAGGCGTTAAATTTAGAAATATTTTAATGCAAAAAGGTAAGGGAGGTTAATTCCAAATTATTGTAGCTTTGCGGTAGCGGTTTTTAAGAAATCTGAATTTGTGTATGCTAAATATTATTAACACATTCGAAATAAATTAAAAATAACTATCATTTGTATATTATATTGTTAGTTATGGATATTCAAGTAGTTTGACGATGTTTGAAAATGATGTAGGCAGAGGACGTTGATTTGGCTGATGTATTTCATGGATTACATTAAATTGTCAGTGGAATGATTTATGAATTCTGTTTCATTCTATGTTTTCATTTCTTTTCATTTCAATCAGAAACTGGTATTTGATCATTGTCCTGGCCACAGGAAGATTAATTGCCACGGTGCTTAAAGAGGGTTATTGCCGTCTGTAGACATTACTTAAATGTCTTCGCAACGTCCTTTTGTATTCATTGTTTAACTTTTTTCTTTCCCTCCGTTACCTTTTCTTTTTTCCCACCTTGTTGTCCAACCTCTTTAATCTTTCCTTAATACTGCAACTGCCGGGTTTTCCCCATTTTTTATATAACCACTGAATGGGTTCCCATGCCCCAGTGCTAGGCCTTCTCCCAAAAATTTTAAATAAAATCCAATTTAACCTAAAAGTCAGATGGTTACTTTGGAATAAGCATTATTATTATTATTATTATTATTATTATTATTATTATTATTACTTGCTAAGCTACAACCCTAGTTGGAAAAGCAAGATGCTATTAGCCCAGGGGCTCCAAGAGGGAAAATAGCCCAGTAAGGAAAGGAAACGAGGAAAAATAAAATATTTTAAGAACAGTAACATTAAAATATTTTTTTTATATAAACTATAAAAACTTTATCAGAAACAATAGGAAGAGAAATAAGATAGAATAGTGTGCCCGAGTGTACCCTCAAGCAAGAGAACTCTAACCCAATACAGTGGAAGACCATATAGTACAGAGGCTAAGGCACTACCGAAGACTAGAGAACAATGGTTTGGTTTTGGAGTGCCCTTCTCCTAGATGAGCTGCTTACCATAGCCAAAGAGTCTCTTTTAGCCTTACCAAGAGGAAAGTGGCCACTGAACAATTACAGTGGAGTAGCTAACCCTTGGGTGAAGAAAAATTGTTTGGTAATCTCAGTGTTGTCAAGTGTATGAGGACAGAGGAGAATTTATAAAGAATAGGCCAGACTATTCGGTGTATGTGTAGGCAAAGGGAAAATGAACCGTAAACAGAGAGAACGCTTCAATGTAGTACTCCCTGGCCAGTTAAATGACCTATAACTCTCTAGCATTAGTATCACAACGGATGTCTGGTGCCCTCACCAATCTACATTAATTTTTGCTGCGTAGGTGAATGTTAACATAATTTATTTTTCGTTTCGTGAAATGATGGAAACGAGTGTCATAGTTCTAAACCAAACAACAAATTTATGTAAATCATATTAAGCAGTTGGGCTTTATTGCGAAGTGAATTGAAATTTCATATGAAAATCTCCGACTCTGCGAAGTTTAAAGGTTTGATAGTTGTTTTATCGTAATCATGTGAATAGTTCAAATTTTATTAAGAATAAGCGGTTTTTATTTTGGTAAGTTTTTTCTTTTTATAAACTTAAGGTACAAATGTTCGTATGTTTTCTAATTTAATTTTTTCGAATAATAGGTTAATAGGTAAAGAAATAGATTATGTTTTAATTTTAAATTTAGATGTTTATGCCGGGCATAGAATATCGACAGTGTGACATTTTATTATGACAATATTAAAGTGCAGAATAGATTTTTTTTTTAATTTTTTTTTTTTATTAATACTCATAATTATTCCATTCACTTATCACTTGTAAAACAGCGTAAGATCCTTTGCCTAAATGGTATTTTTCATAAAGAGGATTGCAGTGTTCTTTTAACATCACCGCCAAGCCATATGGACTCGAAAAAAAAATTGAATGTCTACTGCGGTCAGACGGTGATTAGTCATAAAGAATATGGTGCCCTCGTCTTGGAATAATTTGTTTTGACTTTTACTTCCTCTCCTCATCTGTGCGAGGTGTGAGGAGCCGGTGTTATCTCGCGTCAATAAACAGCCCGCTCGGATTACTGCCATGAAGAGGCCACTCTGAGACCCCTGATCAACACCAGGATATTCCGCAACTGATGAACAACTTGAGTTAGTCAGCAACTTAAGCAACAACTTAGGTCTTTTAAGTTGAGGGCGAGGTGGAGTTTGTGGTTAAAATGTGCCAACAACCACTTATATACGTGTTATAAACACCTGAAGGATAATGGGAGTATTTTGAGTTTTCTAGCTTGATTATTTCGATTATTGAAGGTACGAGACTTTGGGGTTCGTTAAAGTAGGATACTTAGGGCTCTTCGAGGAACGTTACCGTTATGGTCTTAGACATACGATAGTCGGAGAAACGTCGGCGATATTTATTAAGCTAGTGGGTTGAGGGTCTTTGAGACTTTGTGTCTGATTTTATCATATTTTCGTAGCTAGAATAACTAATTTAAGTGACTAGATTTTTGCTGTTGTCCTCGCATGAAATACATGCATGTTAAATTCAATTAATTCAGTTACAGATGTAGCTTTTATGATGAAGTTTCATATAATTTATATTTTCCTCATGCCGAAAGACGAAGGACTGATAAGTTTATTATGATGATAATAATAATAATAATAATAATAATAATAATAGTTATTATTATTATTATTATTTATGATGATGATATCGTGGTTTTGATTTTTTCTTAATGAATTGCCCTGTTTTAAAATGGTTAAATCTCTCTCTCTCTCTCTCTCTCTCTCTCTCTCTCTCTCTCTCTCTCTCTCTCTCTCATTATATAGCCAACGGTACGCAATACTTGTTTGTTATGATATAGTTCCTCCACTGATCGTAGGCAGACAGACCTTGAGGGTCCCCTGGCCTTCTACCATTTGACCCTAAAACGCATCCACTTTGGGCTCTAAAGATGAAGTAGATAAGCTACCACCACCCTGATACCCATAAACCAACCCAACCCAAGTTAACCCTATCTGTAGCTTTTTTGTTTTTGTTGCGTTACGGGTCCCCATTCCACGAATGTATAATATCTGCACGAAAGGAATCCATATATACCTAATTTTCCTCGATCTATAACATTACACAATCTCATACAAAGGTAACCTGAAGGTATTCAAGTTGAAAACTAGTTGCCAAGCTTTTATTAACTCATATGTACGTACAAACATATATACATTTCATATATTTGATTCAACATTAAACTGTTTCAAATTTGCTTTCTCCATCAATATTTCATTGTTTATTGTTATTGGTTGTGGAATTTTTGTTTATTAATAATTTTGATCCTTTTTCTATATTTGGTTATGTTTCAGTGCTTTCAATTTTGGAATCGGTTTATGTATCAGTTAATAGACATGTACCTCTGTGTATTTGTAAAATTAATGTATAATACAGATGGATATTTTGGCATGTAACTCTTTAATCATCTATATAATTAACTTGAATGGATACTTTTTTCTGGCAGATCGCATATATCAGTATTTTTTATTTGTCCTATCCATGTAGATAAAATCTGGGATATGCTGTATAGTGTTGTAACTTCTTTAAAATTTGGCAGTTGATTCTCTTGACGAATGGCCAGAAGGCTCATCTGGACTACTTTAGTTGAAATAAGTGGAGGAGACTTGGATGGCTTTAGATGAAGGTTGCTGTCGGAATCAGATTATGTAAAAAGTTATGGTTTTAGCAGACGAGATAGGGACTATTTCATGAGCAAAGTACCAAATATATTGTGGGTCGAATTCAGATCATACAGATAATTCTGGGTTAGGAAAAGATGGCACAGAGGATTGTGGGTTGGAAGCAGATGACAGAGAAGAATTGGGGATGGGAGTAGATGACAGAGATTGTTGTGGATCGGGACAGACAACAAAAAGCATTTTGAGTTTGGAATGGATGATAAAGAGCATTGTGGGTTGGGAGCAGATGACAGAGAAAATTGTGAGCTGGGAGGAGACGGCAGAGAAGATTGAGAGTTAAGAGTAAACGACAGAGAAGATTATGGGTCAGGGTAAACACCCAAGAGTCTTGTGGGTCAGGAGTTGACGACAAAGGAGATTGTTGGTTGGGAACAAATGACAGAGTAGATTGTGGGTTGGGACGGACGACAAAGAGCATTGTGGGTTGGGAGTAGAAGGCAGAGAGGATTGTGGGTTAGGAGAAGATTGTGAGTTGGGAGTTGGCAACAGAGAAGATTGTGAATCGGGACAGATGACTTAGAGCACTGTGGGTCGGAAGTCGATGGCAGAGAGGATTGTGTGGAGCACATGACACCAACGATTGTGAGTTGGGTGTAGTCAGCAGAGGATTGTGGGTCTAGGCAGATGACAACGAGCATTGTGGGTGGGGAGTAGACAACAGAGATAATTGTGGGTTGGGAGCAGACGACAGAGAAAATTGTGAGTTGGGAGTAAACGGCAGTAAAGATGGTCTGTTGGAGCAGACGACAAGGAGCATTGTGGGTTGGGAGTAGATGGCAGAGAGGATTGTTGGTTGGGAGCAGATGATAGAGGAGATTGGGAGCTGTAAGTAGATGACTTAGAAGATTGTGGGTTGCGATAGATGACAAAGAACATTGTTGGGCGGGAGTAGACGCGAGAGAGGATTGTGAGTTGGGAGTAGACAACATATAAGATAGTGGGTTGGGACAGACGGCTAAGAGCATTATGGGTCGGGAGTAGATGGCATAGAGGATCGTGGGTTGGGAGCAGATGACAGAGAAGATGTGGATTGGGAGTTGATGACAGAGAAGATTGTGAGTTAGGAGATGGCAATTTTGAAAATTTTGTGTCAGGACAGACGGCAGAAATGATTGTGCATTGGGAGCAGATCACAGAGAAGATTGTGAGTGGAGTGTAAATGACACCGAAGATTGTGAGCCGGGAGTAGATGGCAGAGAGGATTGTGGGCTGACATGTATTAATATGTGTTGAAAGTAGATGACAAAGAGGATTGTGTTTCAGGAATAGATTATAGAGAGGATTTTGGGCTGAGAGCAGTTGACAGAGAAGATTGTGGGTTGTGAGCAGACGACAGAGGGGATTGTAGGGTGGGAGGAGATGACTGTAAAAGATTTTTGAGTTAGGAGTAGACAGCAGAGCAGATTGTGGGTTGGGAGCAGATGATAGGAAAGTTGTGAGTTGGGAGTAGACAACAAAGAGGATTGTGGGGTGGGAATAGGTGACAGAAAAGATTGTCAGTTGGGAGTAGACAGCAGAGATGATTGTGGGGTGGGAGCAGATGACAGAAAAGATTGTAAGTTGGTAGTAGAGAGCAGAGAGGATTGTGGGTTGGGAGCAGATGACGGAGAAGATTGTGAGTTGGGAGTAGACGACTCAGAAAATTAGAGGTCGGGACAGGCGACAAAGAACATTGTGGTAGAGGGCAGAGAGGATTGTTGGTTGGGAGCAGGTAACAGAGAAGATTGTGAGTTGGTTGTAAACGACAGAGAAGATTGTGGATCGGGAGTAGACGACAGAAAGTATAATGAATTTGGAACAGACGACAGAGAGGAATGTTGGTTGGAAGCAGATGACAAAGAGGACTGTTGTTTCAGTAGTCTTTGAAGTGGATTTTGAGCTGGGAGCAATTGGCAGAAGATTGTGGGTTAGGAGCAGACGAGAGAGACGATTGTGGGATGGAAGCAGATAACAGAAAAAAAAATATGCACAGCAGAAAGGATTGTGGGTTTGGAGTAGATGGCCCAGAAGGTAGGGGGTTGGGACCAGACACTAGATTGCTGTTGATATTCTTTAGTAGGCTACTAGTTTTCGTATACACTGTGAAGTACAGTAAAAGTAGATATGTGTGTGTATTTAATTATAGCTATAAAAGGAAAAGTGAAAAGGCTTGATTGGAGTTTTATTCTTATTAGTGACATAACCTACGGTCTCTCTCTCTCTCTCTCTCTCTCTCTCTCTCTCTCTCTCTCTCTCTCTCTCTCTCTCATAAAAGCAGACACTAGCCCCAGCCATTTAAAGACATGATTTAGAGGCTTACTAGGCTATTATAGCGTGTATATATGTTATAACTATTTCAATACAATTTTTTATTATTATTGTTGTTGTTGTTACTCATTATTCTGTTTGGACGGTGTATCCATTTATTATTGACCATACCGGACCCATATAGTTAATATTTTTGCATTATTATTTTTCCTTTTGTGTTCTTAGAATTATCATGATATGAGATTTCACTTTTTGATTTGCGCTGTTGAATTTGATTTTGTATTTCTTTACAAATCACTTTTTTTTTCTTTTCAATTTTGTGTCATCATTTCTTACGATTTCTCCCATTCCCTGTCTGTATCTAGTTCAAAACACACAATAGATGAATATCAATTTATATTGAAAGTGCATTTCCCTTTATTCCTCTGACTTGAAGTAAGTGTAAAGTGACCTTATAAGT
>NC_090765.1:9267093-9282093 GCF_036898095.1 Palaemon carinicauda | reverse complement strand
GTGTTTCGTTGTTCAATAAACTATCCTCTTTCCAGAGAAAATCTCTTAATTTTTTCCAATATTTCTTTGAACCAGTGGTTAGAAAGAACATTTGATTTGACCATACTGTCGCCTTTCGTCGGGTAGGTTTTATTTTTTATTATATATTTTTACTCAGATCAGGAAACTTTAATCTAAATAATGACATTTCATGAGAATCTCTCTCTCTCTCTCTCTCTCTCTCTCTCTCTCTCTCTCTCTCTCTCTCTCCTGTAGGTGGGCAATGCTGTTAGTGCACCTCACGAGGTATACTTTAGGCATTACTTAAGGGATTTGCAGCATTTTTGGACATCTAGTTTTTATTACATGGTATATTTCTCCTTTAGCTCCGTTTCTACTTCATTTCTTCCATCTTGCTGCCCATTCTTTTCTAACTTATATTATATAGTGCGCACTGAATAGCCTCTTAGGCCACAGCACTAGGTTATACAGACAAAATTCATAAATCCAGTTCTATATATATATATATATATATATATATATATATATATATATATATATATATGTGTGTGTGTGTGTGTGGGTATGTATGTATGTATGTATGTATATGTATGTATGTATGTATGTATATATAAATACGTATCTCTCTCTCTCTCTCTCTCTCTCTCTCTCTCTCTCTCTCTCTCTCTCTCTCTCTCTCAACATCGTCTGAACCTGTTCGCCAATCTTTCATAGAATAAACCTTCTGACTTTATATTGCGTATCCAGCTTCATGTATACCTATACATCGAGCTTTGTCTCTTATTCGTAATTTCATGCTAGTCTTTAAGAGTATCCATACGAATGCTGTTGGTACTTTTGATCTGATTATATCTATAATTACTATCCTTATAGTTATTATCCTTAGATTATGTCTTATAGTAGTATATTGGTGTTGGTATTAATATGATTAGATATCATTCATATTGATTTTCTATTTTTTTTTTATGTGGGAGATAAGTATGATGACCCTTGGCCCAGTTGTATAGGTCACATGTCAATTTTAAGGTCTAAATGAGATTTGTATTCATATCTCAGGGATGATACTAGTTAGTCGTCTTTTGTTGTCAGAATTCTACCTGTAGTTGAGGATAACGACATATGTATATTGACCTTGACCTTTATACAAAGTCAGGGACAAAATTTAAGGTTAATTTCTTCAAGGCTAACTTAAATACCAAACACAATTTTCTATAATTTTCATGTGAGATTGTTCTCTGCTTGCTTAAAACATTTTAACTAACTTCGCGTTGTTAAGAATTTTTCGTTTATGATTTGAACACGATTTTTTTTTTTCAAAGGTTATTCTTATCTAAACATGTAAACTTATCTCCGCTGTAGTAAAATTTGATTGACATTTATCTAAACGATATGCTATTTCATATAGAATTTAGACCACGACTTTTAAGGGTTAGAGTAAATTTAATTTCAATTCTTTTTATTCGATTTTCATTAAATTTCACCCGTAGTAATATTGCATTGGCGACTTTTTCCGCCACAAATAATTTTTATCATGACATTTTTAATGTGAGTTTTGAAATTCCCTTTTTTCGCAAAACTTTTAGGTTGATACATCTTGATATTTTGACCTTATATTTTTCAAGGTCATAGGTCAATGGAAAAGGTGAAATATTAGCTGGTTGCTTTCCTGAGATCTCGGTAACCATGTTAGCTATAGGTCTAAGGTTATCAAAATACTTGTCGGTACTGTACCAACCGTGTGTTACACGATCATACATAGTAATAACTTTTTTTTTTTTTTTGTATATATTATGCTTAGTATCTTCGCTCTCCCCTCGCACTGATAAAGACCTGAAATAACATGTCTGTTTTTCTCACCGTTAACTGTTAACTGCACCATTGTCGGTTGAACATGAATTGCCTGTTATGTTTTTATGTCCTTTTTGCCTGTAGTTTATGTATATATAAACGGATGTTCTGTAATAAAGTTACTCAGTCGCTGTCATCCTGCCTTAGTCACAGCCTCTCTCGGCTCGTCACAATACTTACAATAATCAAATTCCAAGGACGATAACAAATTTTAGGAGGTATTATGTCCAATGTACAATTAAATATTTATTTTACAAAAATTATACTTGCTATAATCTTTGTCGAATCGGTTTTTAAACGTTAATTACACATAATGGTGATTGCATCACACAATGCTAGCTACGAATTACAAAAACGAACCGTCGGAACAGATATGATAGAAACTAGTTGTCGTAATTTTCAATTGTATTATAAGTTGAACTCAATAAATTGAAACCATAATATTAAATTCTATAATCAAGTAAAAGTATTTAAGCTTTAAACAAGTAAACACATGAATTCCGGAACAGTGCCAAATCCTCCTTGATAACCCAACACCGACTGAAATAGCAACAGCGTCATCCAATGGCACTTGCCTTGACCGCCACAACAGTGGCACTTGCACCTTCCGGAAATCCAAATCCTTTGGCAAATATCACCCTGGAGGCTACCGCCAATCCTTTAGCCAATTTGTAATTGGTCCTTTGTGAGTGACTAATCCAAGGGACTAAACAATTTAAATGGGCTTCACCCCCCCCCCCCCCACCTACCTCACCCCCGTCAACCCCCCCCCCCCCCCTCTCGTCGATGATCGAGGCATTTCAACAGAGGGACAGAGAAGGTCGTCATTATTGTTTCACGGAAAGGTTCTTTTTTTGAAGGACCAAAGAACGTTTCGTTGCTAGCTGGAAGGGAATGGGAAGGATGCGTGTAAGCTCTCTCTCTCTCTCTCTCTCTCTCTCTCTCTCTCTCTCTCTCTCTCTCTGGTATTCCCAGAAGTTCGAACTCAAGTGATATTTTGACATTTTGGTGAGGCGGTGGAAGAGGCGTGAGTTCAGTAATTTCGTTTTTCAGGTTCTCGTCTTTTTCAGTTCCAGTCTGAATTTCTTTTTACAACATTACTTATTCCTTTGGTTTTGTGCGTATTCTCTCTCTCTCTCTCTCTCTCTCTCTCTCTCTCTCTCTCTCTCTCTCTCTCTCCTGACAAATATGTAAAAATTCTTTTTAGATATAGAGTATATAATTCTTATATATATATATATATATATATATATATATATATATATATATATATATATATATATATATATATATAAATATTAATCTATATATCATACATGTTAGTATAAATATTTGCAATATTCTTCTTCTTCTTCTTCTTCTTCTTCTTCTTATTATTATTATTATTAATATTATTATTTTTATTATTATATGCTAAGCTACAACCCTAAGTGGGAAAGCAAGAAACAGTAAGTCCAAGGGGTCCAACAAGGAAAATAGCCCAGTGAGGAAGTGAAACAAGGAATTAAACAAACTACAGAAGTAATGAACAATAGATATAAGATATTTTAAGATCAGTAACAACATTAAAGTACTTCTTTCACATATGTTATAAAAACTTCATTTAAACAAAAGGACGAAAAATAAGATAGAATAGTGCGTCCAAGTGTACCCTCGAGCAAGAGAAATCTATCCAAGACCATGGAGGGCCATGGTACAGAGTCTATAGCACTACCCAAGACTAGAGAACAATGGTTTGATTCTGGAGTATCCTCCTAGAAGAGCTGCATACTATAGCTAACTTATTTCTCTCCCCCCCCCCTTGAGCGAAGAAGAGTTGCTTGGTATTTCAGTGTTGTCAGGTGTATGAGGACAGAGGAGAATATGGAAAGAATAAGCTAGCTAGCCGCTAGACTATTCGGCGGATGTGTAGGGAAAGTGAAAATGAGCCGTAACCAGGGATCCTATGTAGTACCTTCTGACCAGTTAAAGAACTCTACTCTAGAGGTAGTATCTCAATTGGTGGTTGGTGCCCTGTCCAACCTACTACCTACAAATATATATATATATATATATATATATATATATATATATATATATATATATACATACATATATATATATATATATATATATATATATATATATATATATATACAATATTATGTATACATCTGTGCGTAATTAATATTTATATTTATATTTATTTTGTAAGTAGTAGGTTGGCCAGGGCACGAGCCACCCGTTGAGATACAACAGCTAGAGTTATTGGGTGCTTTGAATGGCCAGCCAGTACTACATTGGATCCTTCTCTCTGGTTACGGTTAATTTCCCCTTCACCTACACATACAACGAATAGTCCGGCCTATTCTTTACATATTCTCCTGTCCTCATACACCTGACAACACTGAGATTGATAAACAATTCTTTTCTCAAGGGGTTAACTACTGTTCAGTAATTGTTCAGTGGCTACTGTCCTCGTGGTAAGGGTAGGAGAGACTTTAGCTGTGGTAAGCAGCTCTTTTAGGAGGACACTCCAAAATCAAACCATTGTTCTCTAGTCGTGGGTAGTGCCATAGCCTCTGTACCATGGTCTTCCACTGTCTTTGGTTAGAATTCTCTTCCTTGAGGGTTCACTCGAGCACACACTTCTATCTTATTCCGCTTCCTCTTATTTTGTTGAAATATTTATTTTAATGTTGTTACTGCTCTTAAGATATTTTATTTTAATTGTTTGTTACTTCTCTTATTTCCTTGTTTCTTTCCCTCACTGAGCTTTCTTCCCTGTTGAAGCCCCTGGGCTTATAGGATCATGCTTATTCAACAGGGGTTGTAGCTTAGCAAGTAATTTTAACAATAGTAATATTACCATTACCATGGGTGTATATTTATTTATGTTTGTATGCCTTTGCGTCGCATAACTCAAAAACATTTGACCGAATCTCATGATATATGGTGGGATGATTGGCCTTGATCCATGGACAATTTGATAAGATTTTGTGAGTGATTGGGTCAATGGTCAACATCAAGAAAAGGTAAAAAACACCTTTTGGATATATCGTTGTCAATTTTTATCCTCTTTTCATGAAACTAGTGCCAAATTTGCCTAATTTAATTGTCTATTTTGTGATGTGGCGTTGGCGAAGGTATGCGCTACACAGAGTACCTGTTCCAATGTACGTATATAAAATTATTCCTATTAATGTATATATATATATATATATATATATATATATATATATATGTGTGTGTGTGTATATATATATATATATATATATATATATATATATATATATATATATATATATATATATCTGTATGCATGTATTATAAACTGTATATTAAATAAATAATCATATATATGTATATATATGTATATATATATATATATATATATATATATATATATATATATATATATATATATATTTTAATGTCTATATTTATTTATCTATGTATGTATTATGTATTATGTGTTATATATAAATATTTATAGATAGATATATGCATTCATTTATACATGTATTTATACGTATATATTATATATACGTACATACATACTTATGTATATATATATATATAGTGTGTGTGTGTATGTATATGTATTCTATGCATAAATACATTCATATTCTACACCACAGAATTTGAACCAAGAATTTTCATCCCATCAACAAACAACTTAATATTAGCCTGAATGTATTTCAAGTGCATCTTGAGAATGTCTTCCTCTCTGCTTGTTACTGTACATAGATATTGTTACTAAATTAATCCTGATATAAATTAACTGTTAACTATAACTTTGTCTTTTTTTTTTTTTTTTTTTTTTTTTTTTTTTTTTTGTAGTTAACTGTTGATGTGTGGTGATTCTGAATTCATGCGTCAACTGGAATCATCAGGCTTTCATACAACGGCTTTAATTAAAAAACCACACACACGCACATATGTATTTATGCTATATGTATGTGTAATTTTATATATACATATATATATGATATATACATCTAGAGAAAATATATTATGCACTTGACATCATTGGCTTTTTAGAATGAATGTCAAAGTTAATCAAGCTAGCCTTGTCCTTCCGCTTCCGTCACTAAATGTGTTATTCCAAAGTCCTTTCTTGTTACGTATATACCCTTGAACCCATTTTCTCTTTATTCCAATCTCCGCTTGTAAATACAGTATATGCAGCCCTGTCAGAGGGATTATGTGACTAAATGCTTTCCCGGCGTGTATTCAACCCAGTTGGGTTACAGAAGCTCTTTAAGGTCAGGGTTTTCGCATTTGCGCGCTTTATATGTCATTGGAACATTCTGTGTGCAGGTTGCTAGCAAATGGGAACAAGCGGTAAGTTGGTTACTGTTAGTTGAATGAATGTTAAGAAATTTGATGACGGCTTCAATATTAGAATTTACAATTATTTTAGAAAAAATATATATTTTTAGAGCTTTTTGGCCCTCACCTAGTCTTTCGGGATAAGGTCTTGTATTGGTATACATTCAAGGCCGAGTTGACTGGTGGACCAAGGACATGAAATTGCGTCAAAATCCTACTTATCCGATCATGGTTCTTTCTGTTCAAATGTATCTATGGACAGATGTTCCAACATAACCATTCGGTTCTCTCAACTGTCCTTGTTTGGAATTGTTAAGACAACTATATAAAGGTAGAGGTGTCTGGTTGCAGTTCCAGTTTCTTCAGAGTAGATACTCGCCAAAACGTCAGCATGGAAAGCCCAACCCTTCATTGTGGTTCCCAACCACAGCAGTGGCCACCCGAGTAAACAGCTTAAACTCACGGTCCTGGGTGGTGATCGATATGCTGCCATGCAAATGTTAAGCGAGCACGAGATCACTGTACTAGCCAGGAGGCCAGTATATATATTTATATATATATATGTATATATATACATATATATTTATATATATATACACATATATATATATATGAGAGAGAGAGAGAGAGAGAGAGAGAGAGAGAGAGAGAGAGAGAGAGAGAGAGAGAGAGAGAGAGAGAGAGATATGTAGTTTATGACGTTTTTTTTTCGCCCATGATATGGAATCATCTAATTTTAAAAGCTTTAAAGGCCGGCCATGAATAGCAGAAACAAGGGACAGGGACGTTGCCCTCAGGCAGGGCAATGCCCTAGAGAATGACCACATATACATATGTTCAACGCCCGAGCCCCCTCTCCACCCAAGCTAGGACAAAGGAGGGCCAGACAATGGCTGCTGATGACTCAGCAGATAGACATACACTCTAAAAAATTAAGGGTATAAAAGGGGTAGAAAAAGGGTATTTCTAGTGGTTAAAATAGCATACCCTATCGGGGTATATAAGAACTATAATATACCCTTTACAATATACCCATATCAAGGGTATAACATATACTTGAGATACCCTTACTTAGGGGTGTATCGTAGGTAAAGAATACCCTTTTATAGGGTACTCTATACGACATAAATACCCGTGTATATTAATCATAATTTTATAATTAATATCTATTTCACCATTATATAGGTGTAGTTATAGCTTATAAGTATATAAAGTAATAGGGTCAATGATTTTAAAAGTTTGGTTTATCAATTTATTATTTCCATTACACTTGAAAATCAAAAGTATATATATAATATATAAAGAGTGATGGCAGAAGCTGCAAAGCAAACCGTACGCAGAAATCTGTGAAAAGAAAATATTTGTTAGTGTGTGTTTGCCTATATATATATATATATATATATATATATATATGTATGTATGTATATATATATATATATATATATATATATATATAGAAAAGAAAGGAAAAAATATCATGCATAAATACCTATAACTGTCTGCTACCTCAAGTCAAACTGATTAAGAAATCCCTGGCGTCAGTGTTTGCTTACAGACTACCCGTAATCGTAATGTTATTAACGTTTAGCTGAATACGTTGTTTATGGGTTTTTTTTCCTCCCAGACAGCTTGACGCTCACGCTCTCTCGCTCTCTCTCTCTCTCTCTCTCTCTCTCTCTCTCTCTCTCTCTCTCATAATTAAGTACTAATGATAATTTCTTACTTATTTTCCCCGGTGTTAGTAATAATGATTTTTTAGACTATCACAGCCTGAATGCAAAACTAATGATGATGTCTGACAATTTCTATTCGTAACCACTGTTTATGCTTGCATAGATGGACAGTTAGTGTTCTTACCTTGGTTAACAGATGAAATGCAGTGTAGATATTATAATCCCGATGACGCTAATTGGAGCAATTTATCTTCACTGCAGAGCAGACTAGAGTCCAGACGCCACTGAAATTTCCCGCCAAATTCCTGGGGTCTCGAAGAATCTCGAGACGGCAACAATACAAATTGCCAAGTACCGCATTTTGTAGGAACTTGCTTCAAAACTATCCATAACTCAAAACCAATATGTTGTTAGTAACTTTTTTGGTGTATTACACTATCAGTGTAACAATATGGTGATTTAATACAGAGTAAAAGTTCATTTCATGACATGATCACACAAACTTACCAAGCTCATTTTAAGACAAAGTACAATAGAGGGTATATTATTCACAAAAAATACCCTGCCTCCTGGTGTGGAAGGGTATTTTTGAGCCTTAGGGTGTTTTACATGTATATAAACCCCAGCTCAATCGTTATACCCTTTCTGTACCTTGAACTTTTTACAGTGTATAAGCTCCCCCAAACCCCCCATCCTTAGTTCACAAAGATGATGAGGATGCAGCGTACGTGGTAATATTTATTCTATTTGCCGATTTGAATGAAGATACATTTGAGTTAAGTCCCACACTGATTTATGGTATGAATTAAAAACAAAATTGATAAAAGGTAAAACACGAAAAGGGATCACGCATATGTTGGAGAAAGACATTGCTTGTCTTAATATTAGGCATTGCTACTACCTTCACTGACAAAATGATTCACTTTAAAGTATTTTGGTGGATTTGGATGATCTTTGTCTTTTCATTATTCACTAAAGTACCGATTCGTAATGTGCTAATATTTCCATAAGCTACCCAAGGTAGTATATGGCTTTATATATCAATATCGAAAAAAAACTCAATTAGATTGATCGAAATTTATGTAGAATATTGTACACTTGAATTTGATTGGAAATACTGTATATTAAAGTTTGGTAAGGACGTCTAGTCAATTGAAAACTCTATATTACCTATGTTTAGTATCTAGTACATTGAGTATTTTGAGGGTAAAGTATTGAATTACATCATTCCAGAAGATATTAAATGGTGTAGATTATTGAAGTTATAATGTTTATATGACCAAGAAACGAAAATGTATAAACATTCTTTGATATATTAAATGAATTAATCCATTTAATGTGGTGATGGAAGATTATTACAACCTATAACTTTTAGATACCCAAGTATATAATGTAGATGTTATAATGGGTAAGAATAATGTGTTTTAGTGCGCCAGAAAACACATGAATATTCTCGAACATGTACCATTTTATCGTGGTCCCAATAGTATAGTTGCAAAATCAGTTCCCACTTCAATGTTTCCAAGAGCGTTACTTACATTTGGCCATGAATATATTTATGACGAAATAATTTTAATTATTGTAAAATTTCTTGAAAATATGTTGGCCAATACATTAGAAATTAGAAAAAAAAAAATCTTTTCGTAATAGCAGCAGAGTATAGATAAAAATGTCTACTTTACTCATATAGAATATTAATTATATTAAAAGGAAACTTATAAAGAACTTCCCTGATGATGCAAAAATATGTAATCGAATAACCTATAATTCATTTGGCAAATACTATATTGTCACTTTGGTATATGTTAAGGAAATGGAATTAATAGCGTAAAAATGTTAAAGATATGCATTAATGGGAAATTATTATACTGATAATTTCTTGGAAAGAGTACATCATATATATTTTATGTAAAAGAAATCTTTGATTAGGGTGTGAATATCAGCCACTAATGCAATAATTTATTCCAATTATGACAAAGATATATGTAAAATGTATAGATTTTAAGGTTTAGGTTTCCTAGTGCTAATTTAATAATAATAAAAAAAAGTGAGTGGAGTAGTAAATGAACTCATTCAGTTGGAAATGCATCTTTTAATAAAAACATATGATTTTCAGTTCTCAGTATTTCTGATGTTATATTTCATGCACGCTATATAAGATCACAGAATTGTGAACGATTATTTTAAGATATATGAAAAATAATGATTTTATTACACATTTGGTTTTGCCGCTTGAAATGGCAGTACCCCTTTATTGGCTGACCTTACTTAGTCATGACTTGACCTTTTCCTGGAATATCTTCCCTTGGGGTTTTAACTTTTAACAACGGACATTTTTAGTCTCACAATTCCATATTACATTTTTATCGCACATAGTATTAGCTTATTTGTAATATATAAAACATGGAATTCAACGGTTGTTATTGTTAGAATTATTTTTGCATAATTGCACTATTGTCGGTACGCGAACATATAAATTCAATTCGTAAACTCAATGGTTTGATCAGTGATTCGTCAGCTTATTAGACCTTTGGCCTAATGCGTTTGCTTCTCTGCAATTTTGCAAGTTTCTATATCTCAAACACATATATATGTGTATGTATATAATATTGTCTCGAATGAAAACAACATTTGTTTTCTTACCTTGTTTATTGAAGAATTTTCGATGTATCAACTTGTTTGAATAAATGTGTGTGTCGTATGTGTATAATAAGAATATCACCATTCTCAAAATCTGTATATGCTGATGACAAACATACGGAAGTGACTGATGATAGCATGGAAACTCCGTCCTCTCTTCTTGGTGGTCGATTGGGAGATGAATTACCCATCAGCATTTGATTATACTGCCGTGTCTGTTGGAATGTTGGTATTTGTTTGATTGTGCGCGTGTGGGACTCTTTGGTTTATGCCGTCTGCTGCTATTGGGTGGAATATTCATGTGGCTGGATTTCATGCATTTATTTATTACTTTGGTATTTTTGTAGTTGTTGTTGATGTTGTTACTTGTGATTAATTACTATCCATAACCAGAACTAATGTCAGCATTGTAATGTTTATTGATTATATATATTATTCAATTTGCTTTGCCTAATGTACCTATACAACTACCACTATCATTTCCTTGTTTGCATCATCAGTGTGCCAGAAAAAGAGCAAGAAGGAGCTTGTCATTCTTTCCACGTTCTATCCCCGTTCAGGTTGGTAGATTGTACTACAAGTCTCTGCCAACCCAGTGACTTCAGAGTTGGATGCGTGAACTAAGTGGCTTTGTGGATCAGAGCTCAGGCAACAAATGTTTGGACCACGCTCCATCCTAGTTATCATCCACAAATGCAACTGGCTTTGTACGATTAGATGTAATATAAATTACTGAAACCAATAGAAAGGGTGTAGGGGGTCAATAACTAATTCACTGTTAACCAAAACAGTCTTCATGCCTGTGTGGGGTAGCCCTGGGAACTAGAGTGTTCTTGACCCGACCCATCACCCACCAGTCCAATGATCTTCCATGGACATCAGCACATGCTAGGTGCAAGAGTATAATTTGTACGCATATACACACACATGTATATATGTATATATATATATATATATATATAGATAGATAAGTAGATAGATAGATATATACTGTATATGCTTTATGTACACTGTATGTATGTATATATATATATATATATATATATATATCAACAGCCGTCCATCTTTTAGGGTTCCCTTTCTCCTCCCTCCTTTAGTCTTTTAGATCTTGTCTCGTGGACCTATCTCGACCAATATTTGACCACCCTACAACCTAAGCTTTCATACTTTATTTTTATTCTCTGTAAAATAAAGTGATCCACAATCCCATTGTAATATTCAACTTTTCATTTTTATTCCTATTACGACATTACACGTCTCCTCTGATATTTCATCTTCATTTTGGCCACTCAAAATCCCATTATTTCTTTACCAGCAGTTTGAAAGGCTTCTTTAATAACTCCTGTGCTTCATCGATATCATCCGCTTGATCTATTATTTAAGTATCTGCAAAACAGTTCTAACGTTCTTGCCTTAACTCTCTTGTGACATTTTGCTCATGCAATTTTAATGGGGCATAACAAAGAACGCAATTTTCGTCATCTTCAACTTAAATGTCTCTAGTAAATACTGTAACAGGGGGTCAATTTTGTACATCACTATACACCCACACACACACACACACACACATATATATATATATATATATATATGTATGTATGTATATGTGTGTGTGTGTGTGTATGTATCTATGTACGTATGCATAGACTGGTATAGAAAGACCATAAACAGACTGGAGTGGAAGGACATGTCTGAGACCTTTTTCATGCAATGGAATATCAACGGCTAATGATATAGTGTGTATATATATATATATATATATATATTATATATATATGCATATACTGTATATATATATATATATATATATAGTGTGTATATATATATACACATATATATACATATATATATGTATATATATGCATATATATATATGTGTGTGTGTGTGTATATATATATATATATATAATGTGTGTGCGTCTGTGTGTATATATATAATGTGTGTGCGTCTGTGTGTATATATATAATGTGTGTGCGTGTGTGTGTATACATATATATATATATATATATATATACACACACACTTTGATTATTCGTTTTGTATGTATAATAAAGAGTTAATGGTTTATACTCACTATATTTTATTGATATATCTATATCTATATTTAGTTTCTTTTATTCGTTATATTGATAAGAATTATTTTTTTTACTAAACCATTTTACTTTATTTACAGAATGGCTGAAGGTGAATAAATCTGTTATATGGTAAGTAAATGTTGTTTTTTTCTTCTTTTCTAAATATTAAGTGGAATCTTTCCGGTTACTATAAGCAAATTAGAAGCGTATCTAGTGAAAACTGTTTAATTCGGATAATTAAATATCCTTACCAGCCATTTATTTACTTTATTTAGATTTTTTGAACTCTTATAACATTCGATTTTGTATTTGTTTTATATGGTGTGCTATTTTTCCTTTCTCTCACATTTTAGGAATATTTTACTCTCATAATATTAAAACTAAATATGATTTAGATATGATTATCTTTTTTCGTTTATTGTAGAATCATAGGACCTTGGGGGAGGATTTACTGTAGGCAATTACTAAAGGGTTTTTGCCTCCGTCCTATCGGCTCTAGTTTACACCAACTTGATAGTCTTCTACATTACCTCCACCTCAACCTAATTTAACTTTAATTTTATATAGTAACTATAGAGGTTTTTACCCTGTCGCATGTTTTCGTCGATTGGTCTCTCCAGCCCTTAAGCAGGACATTACAGCATAGCTGAATTTCCATTAGTCAAACAAATATACAGTGGAATCATGGTAAAAGTCACCATCTTTAAATCGGTCTTTTCATGACTGATTAAATTATGTAGGCCCACGCGTCGTGTACCAGATTCATTACAATTTGTAATTGCGTAAGAATCATTTGCATTCTATGGAAGCCTTTCTATTTTAAGTAAGAGATCTAGGTTTCGTGTCCTGAAGATATTTGTATCTTGTCTGTTCCAACCTGAAAATCGAACTATAGCTCTATTGTTTTTGCCAGATGATAATCCTGAAAATATTTATGTTGGTTAATTTTTGTGAAATAACAGTGGGGATAAAATAGTTATTTTATTTATTTATTCATACGTTTTTATCAATTTATGAGTTATCATTACTTTCTTTTTATCCATAGAATTCTTGTTTTCGGTTGTGCAAATTTCTTACTGCTTCATCATTAAATGGTTTCTAATGAACAAATAATCTTTTGTGGAATTGTAGAGTGAGATTTGCTGAAGCTATTTACAAATGAACTAGATATTACAAGGACAAAAGAAATATCGTCGATGAACTATCTGATTTATTATTTTGTTGTGTTGATCGTTTGGGACATAAGTATTATTACAAGAATAGAAAAATTCATTATGCAATAAATGAAACTCTCTCT
Source organism: Palaemon carinicauda (assembly GCF_036898095.1). Lineage (NCBI taxonomy): Eukaryota > Metazoa > Arthropoda > Malacostraca > Decapoda > Palaemonidae > Palaemon > Palaemon carinicauda. The sequence continues at coordinate 9,268,245 of NC_090765.1, read as the reverse complement.
CTCTCTCTCTCTCTCTCTCTCTCTCTCTCTCTCTCTCTATATATATATATATATATATATACATATATAATATATATAAATTGCATTTTTAGGCTTTTTTTATTTATTACATATATGCTTACATGTAATCAAAATGATTAAAATGGGCTGCACTCACTGACAAACCATTATACACATCCGTCACTTGTCACAGACACTCCATTTGTTCCCCAGGCACTTGTTTATTCAATGTTCACGTCCACGGACCGCATGACAAGGGCCAGCTGACAGGACAGTATTTGTCATTACCTGCATTATGCAAATCAGACCGACAAACGCTATCGGTCGAAGCCCGGCTGTGGTGCATTTTCCCTTTTGAATTTTTTCATTGGTCGAGACCCAATATTGTGTTTTTATAATGTGTTCTTACCTAATTTTTTTTATTATTATTTCTATATCCTTCGTTTAACGATTAAATATGCATATTGCTCTTTTGTCTCATATCACGTATTTTGTAATATATCTCCTTCCTTGCTACAATATATTATTTTAACTTCACCCACATACCTAACCCATTATTTTGCTTTCCATAATATATTATTTGTCATTTTGGGCCAGTATTTACACTATTACTCCCTAATACTCTTATCTACACTATCACCACCTAATACATTCATCTGTGCACATTACCCAGTACAAATATGATCACCTTTTTGATGCTATGCATATGCATCTTTCTCTTCCTTATTTTTTTTTTTTTAAATTTTAACTGTAAACAAGGTTATATGTTTGTATAAAGTATATACTTAAATATGTGTACATCTGTATACTTAAAAAGATTATATATATATATATATATATATATATATATGTTTGTGTGTGTGTATGTACAGTATATATCATGCCATATATATACATTATATATACACACTTTAAACCATATAAGCTGACATACGTATTTTGGTAAAAATGAGAAGTGGTATTATTATTATTAGTAGTAGCAGATGTATCAGTAACTGCTTTAGTAATATAAGTAATTATAACTCTACCAAACACCATCTGTCAGTCACCAAATGACTGAAGGGCACTGGTTACCTTGAACTCTCTAATCTCTTCTGTCTAGTGTTTTTTGATTTAGGCATACCCTCCCCTGTAACTATACTATTGCAGCAG
>NC_090765.1:9259593-9262093 GCF_036898095.1 Palaemon carinicauda | reverse complement strand
TTTATGAACATATATTCCTTAGACTTCCTGTGCCCTACTGAATATGTAATATTCTCCAGTGAACGCTATAAGAACCGCCGGATTAAGCCAATCTATCAGGAGAATTGGCTGCCTCTTGGAAAGAGAAATTTGTAATTCGCGGCAGAGTCTTTTACATAAAACGTAGTTCGAAAAGTTGGGTTCATGTGTATATGTGTATTCCGAAAATGCTATGTGGTCGTTTAAATCTGTATTCAGGCAGAGAACTATTCATATTTTTTCGTTTCAAAAAGATAAACGAATAAAGAGATCTGTGTGGACTATCATCTAAAGTTTTGATGTTAGTGATAGAATCTATTAATTAAGAGTATTATTATTGAAATAGAAGCGATTTGTAATGTAGGGTCAAATATTTATACTTTTAAAAGTTACAATTGAATACTTGACCTTTAAGATATATAAGCGTTAAAGTTACTGAATTGCGTGGCCATGTAACATTTTGTAATATGGAGGGCTATACTTCAAAGCGAAAGTTCAGATATGTGACTTAATACTAAAGAAAATTTTACAATGTTGAAATTAAGGTATAGGGGATTTTTTGCATGGTTTAAATAGATGGTTATATAATTATATTTTTAATGGTGAGGTAGAAGTATCAGTAATAATTATTTTTTGTACTGGTGAACAAGAAGTGTAAGTCATTTTTGTAATGTTGAATTGAAGAAAGTGTACATAATTTGTTTTTATGATCCAGAGATATAATTATAAGTAAATGATTATATTTTGAAACGTTGAAATTGAGTTATAGATGATTTTTTGCAAGATTTAAATAAAAATAAATATGTAATTAATTTTAATGGTGAAATAGAAGTGTCAGTAATAATTATTTTTGTATTTTGTAAGGTTAAATAGAAGAAATGTATATAATTTTTTTTGTTTATATTCCAGAAATATAATTATAAGTAACTTTTGCCAAGGGTGAAATCGAAGTATACATATTTTCTTTTGTAATGGTATAATAGAAGGATAAGTATTTTTTGCAAGACTGAAATAGAAGAATGTATACATAATATAATTTTTAATGAGAAAATAGATGGAAGAGTAATACGTTTAAAGTATGAAATAAAAGAATTTACATAATAAATTTTTGTAATGGTGAAATAGAAGTAGAAATATTTTTTTTTTTTTTTTTGATGGCTAGAACAGAAGTACAGTATTCATTTTTTTATAATGGTGATATAAAAGCATAAGTAATATTTTGTAAGGCTGAAAAATAAAAGAATAAGGAAATAATGGGTAAGGCAGAAATAGTAGTAAAAGAATTTTTTGTTAGGGTGAAGTAGAAAGATTGTAAGTAATTAATGATTTTGAAAATTACAGATTAATTTCGAAGCACAGGCCCTATACTACTTTATCTATACTAGATAAACCCAAAATTTAAACTCAAGACTTGATCGAGATTTAATTATGCATCAGTTCCCCCCCCCCACACACACACACACTAGCCATCTTGTAAATGACCTGTCGAAATTTAGAGTTCTTGGCTTTTTTTGGAGTTCAAACAAAACTCGGCTAAAAATGTATTATACATTAATTTATTTTGAAAAATCCCGTTGTAATAGTGTTTTATGATGAAAATTTAAAAAGTATTAAAATATGCAATTAGTATGTTCAACTCACTTGTAACAATGAGTATGAAAGAAAGCGTGTCCGTATTGAATTGCGAGAGAAGAAAACTTATTTGAAATTACTGAAATAAGTTTATAGTGTTCACTGTTCAATGATAATTAGGAAAGTTGGTAGAAAGAATACGGATGAACTGGTTAAAAGCTATCAGATTTTGTGAGTTGAAAGTAAGGGGTTTGTGTAATGTATTTGTGTATGTACCAGGTTAGTGTTCATGAGTGGACCCATAAGTGATTTTAAGAAGAGTTTATTGCCAGTAGGTTAAAGTGTCTGATGCAGATGTTTCGTCCATTTGAAAGCTATACATGCAAGAAAAGCCCGCGTGCATATGTACAACATTACGCATGTGCACACACACACTCACACGCGCACACTTTTAAGATTCGGCACCTAACGTTTGGGTTCCAAGCCAGCAATTAATTAAAACGAAACTTAGCGAATCGTCGAGAAAGTTTGGGTAATGAGAAAATATCGTGATTAGCTTCATATTTCCTCTCGCGGAATATCTCTGAAATATTGGGTAAAGTCATGGAACACTAACCACCAACAAAGGAGCACAGCTGAATAAGGAGGCAACAGACACAAAGATGAAATTTGCTTGCTTGTAATCCGCTTAAGTATGAAAAATGTAGAGTCATCTTCATACACATTCACATGTCGTACATGAAAATATGTATGTTCATATGCTGTAAGTATAAATGCTTACATGTATTAGTTTTATATATATATATATATATATATGTGTGTGTGTGTGTGTGTGTATATATATATATATATATATATTTACATATATATATATATATATATATAATATATATATATATATATATATGTA
>NC_090765.1:9246786-9259093 GCF_036898095.1 Palaemon carinicauda | reverse complement strand
CAACTACATCAATTGTAATGAAAATATATAGTATGCTTATTCTAAAGAGACTGGAGAGAAAGATTGATGAAAACCTTAGAGATGAACTAGCTGGATTTCGAAAAGGTAGAAGTTGTATTCACCTAATTTTCATTTCGAGACATGTTGTACAGCAATGCGTAGAATATAGAAATCCAATTTTGATGGCATTTGTGTTCTATGAAAAACCTTTGATAGTGTGTACCGGCCAGTTTTGTGGAGAGTCCTGCGTTATTATGGAATTCCTCTTATATACGTAAATTTGATTAAGTCTGTTCATGATCTTAGCAAGTGCAAAGGTAATGTTAATGGAATCATATCAAATGAATTTCCAGTTAACACCGGAATTTTGTAATATGTAGAACAGTTGGAGATGGTGGAGAAGGATTGGACTGGATTGGTGATAGAAAATTAACAGGCCTAGAGTATGCTGATGGTGCGGTCCTTACTCGCAGAACACCACAGGATTTGTAATACTTGCTTACCAGAATGTATGAAATATCACACGAGGTTGAGCTCAAGATAAATAGAAGAAAGACAGATGATGAGAGCGGAATGTGCAATGGAAGATGAAATATCATTGGAAGGAGAAAGGATTAATGGGGTAGAACCATTTAAATATTTAGGAACTATGATCTCCAATACATGGTCTTTAGAACTGGAGTTTTATATATATATATATATATATATATATATATATATATATATATATATATATATATATATATATATATATATATATATATATATATAATATCTGTGTATAGGATATGTAAATGCGATTGTCAATTTATATAGTTTATTTACAGTGAATTAAAAAAAAAAAGATATCTGAATATACACGCTTTGAAGTGCTTGTATGCTTGCTTTAAACGCAATTGAAGGGAATATTTCTGTATATTATTTTAGCTTCCAAGGTGAAAAAAGGAAGAACCTAAAAAAAAAAAAACACAAATCTTATGAAAGAAATTTTTTATGCCAATATATCTGTTAAAGAGCTATTTATTTTCAGCAAATTTGTCAGTCTTTTTTTTAGACTAGACACTCTAAAGGATTTGGAAGGAAATTTTTGAGAGAGAGAGAGAGAGAGAGAGAGAGAGAGAGAGAGAGAGAGAGAGAGAGAGAGAGAGAGAGAGAGAGAGAGAGAGAGAGAGAAAATCTCTCTCTCTCTCTCTCTCTCTCTCTCTCTCTCTCGAGAAAAAAAAATCTCTCTCTCTCTCTCTCTCTCTCTCTCTCTCTCTCTCTCTCTCTCTTTCACTTCACGGTGGAGTGAACCACTTTTGTTGGTATTCATGGCAGTGAGGCTTTTTTGGTCTGTGGAAGAAAGAAGATGGTTTTGAATAGTTTTAGGGGAGTTTTGGAATAAATGGAAGAATTCCTACATAGGATTGCAGCCTTCTGTATAATCTTCAAGAAAGAAGTCCATCAACAGGGAAATTAAAAACTATATTTGATATACATACATACAAACATACATACATACATATGTTTTTATATGCTTGCGTACGTGACCCGTCAAAACTGAAAGCTAGATATTTAGATAGATGTGCGGAATATATGTATATTTGAATATATGAATATATGTATAAAAATACAAATAGTCCTCAGCATATACCTGTTCATATGCCTTTTTTTTCTTATTGTTAGTAAAGTCTTTACTTGAAGTTCTTTGAAGTTCTTGATAGCTTCTATAAATATCAACCATTTATATATTATAATGCAAGAGTAAAGTAATATTACTTAAGAAAACATTTTCTCTCTAAGCCGTAGGCATACATTAAGGTGTACATTTCAACTTTTAACTTTAGGCTTACTAACATTGAGCAATATCAATTAACTTCGAAGATCTGTTTCTCTTCAGACAGTAAGACGGAATTTACTTAATATATCTATTGGTTAGCATTATGCAAATTTACATGCATGAATTATTTTCCTTAAATCATGAAATGATAAATGATTCCTTTTGAATTAGAATAATTTAACAATTCTCTTTGAAACCCAAGCAAACCTACCCCACTGTCAATTATCTCTCTCTCTCTCTCTCTCTCTCTCTCTCTCTCTCTCTCTCTCTCTCTCTCTCTCTCTCTGAGTGACATGTGTGTGTAATAGCATATGTTAGATCCCACGATAAATGATTTTCCGGGAAGCCCGAAACGAACTTTTGTCCTTCGTAGACGATAATCTTTCATAACTCTCTCTCTCTCTCTCTCTCTCTCTCTCTCTCTCTCTCTCTCTCTCTCTCTCTCTCAGATAATACTTATACAATTCAAAACACGAGACAGGGATTACTGCTATATTTATAATGAGAACCAGGACTCGTGTATAAACCTTTTAAACAAAAGCCGTATTGTCGTTATTAGTATTATTATTATTGTTATTATTATTATTATTATTATTATTATTATTATTATTATTATTATTATTATTGTCGTCATTTTTATTATTATCATTATTATTATTACTGACATCATTTTGATATTGATTCTTATTATCTCTGTGTCTAGTACAATGTTTATGACGTTAATAAGTTCACCAAAATAAGGAAGTTATAAAGCCTAAAGATTAATCGTAAAAAAAAATAATGGGAAATGAAGGAAAATTAGATTGTGTTTCCTCTTGGTCATAATAAGCCAGATCATCCTGTAGCTCTAATTATTTTCTTGTTTTTTTATATTTTTATGTCGCCCCTCTTTCAAATATTTTGAATCTTGGTTTACATGATAATCCCATTAATGGGATACTTCTACATTTATCAACCATTTTTGCCATTTATATGTTTATTGAATATTTCAATGTTTAACCCCCCCCCCCCCCTTTTTTTTTTCTTCCTTCCTTCTCCTATACTCATATTTTTTTTATTCATTGGCTAGAAATAAGGACTATGATATCACACATTTGGTTTATGTAATTTAGGATAAACATAGAGGATAGTGAATTTTTTTTTATTATTATTTTGTAAAGAAACTATAATGAAGTTTTATTTTGTAATATAAAAAAATGTGGATTTTCTGATAGGATAGTATTATCAGAAATGAAATTCTAACCTTAAGCAATATTGTCTCGAACTAGAGTTGTAACTTCATGGTCATTTACCAATCTTTCAATAAACTCTACACTATTCATGATAAAAGTTTAGTAATTTAAGGTCCGTAACAAAGAAATAAAATGTAATATTATAATGACCCTTGAATTTTTAAGATGAACACAGTACAACATTTTTTTTTTTTTTAATGTTGGTTGATATTGTTTGTCACTTGAACTGATATTACCTCATGCAAGAAAATAGGTTCAGATAATTAAACTAATCCATTACACTTTTATGCCCTTTTTGGATAATAATGGAGTTTGATTTTTTACAATCTTATTAATGTTTAAGGTATTATCCAATAAATTAATTTATTTAATCATTCATTCACAAATTTGTGTGATTCTCAGTTTTCTAAATTGTTGTTGATCAGTTTCTGTAGAATCTGAGAAAAAAATCACGTTTATATATATTTGACCAAGGAGTTCTTTAAAGTCTCCATGATTTTGAGGTATGGTAACGCTTTCTCTCTCTCTCTCTCTCTCTCTCTCTCTCTCTCTCTCTCTCTCTCTCTCTCTCTCTCTCTCTCTCTCTCTCTCTCTCAAGGTAGAACTTCCGGCAACAATTCTTCCAGTTTTATTCTTAGAATTTTATTTTAAACATTCATTATGGGCATCTGATCCTATTCAAAATGGAATGCTCAAAGGTCTCAGTTCCAAAGGAACCATTATCCTGAAGGAGTGGGGATAGCACCATCGCTACCCTATACTGTAGGTATTAGTAAAGGGTCTTTGTAGTTATTTCAGTCCGTAAATACACCCATTTACTAGACCTCCAGTTTCCCTCCGTTCAGCTTCCCTTTTTTCATATTTCATTCCGACATTTTTTTACCTTTACTACTCAATGCATTTATTCCACTCATATTGCACCCTGGCACTGAACAGCCTCCACTGACCTTGTATTGGACCATATTACCCAAATTCCATGAATCAGATCAAATTCATTGTAGAAGGACTAATGCTCATAATGTCTCCCCAGCTTAATCGTTACCTCTACTTTAAACTTATCAAATACTCTTTTGTACATTGATGCCCCTTAATAGTTTCTCTCTGAACACTACATATAAAGATTTGTGGTGAGCAACAAAGCATGTTTTTGTGTTGTCACGGTTCGTTGCAAAATTTTCATAGATCTCATAGCTGATTAGATTTGTTTATTAACATATAAAACTTAAATCTTCATTTTTATTTTTAAATCATTCATTACATTAACATCTTATTTGAAAACTGCTTGTAAGGAAAGTCCTTGAAAAACTATATTTTTATTTCATGTCAAGATGGAAATAAAGTATGTGAAACAGGTTTAGGAAAGAAAATATCATTAATATGATAGAAGTGTTGAGCAATTGGACGTACTTTGGATTTATCATCTTAATATTTTTAAAAGTTTTCCATTAAGTTTGGAATAGACCAACGCTTTCGGTTCGAAAAAGTGTTTTAGTGATATGTGATTTAGTTCTATTTTGTGAATCATGGGAGGAAATGCAAAAATTAATTGGCTTGAATAGAGAGAGCATAAATTTAGGACTGAGAAATGAATGTAAGTAAAACTAAGATAGTTTTCAATGAAAATACAAAGAGACAGCACATAATGGCTATGAACAAACCTCTAGAGATTGTTAATGAATTTACGTACTTGGGGCAGATAGTATTTCCCCAGGACTTGAGACCGAAATTAAAAGAAGGTTGAGTATGATAGGAATATCACTATGAGACAGAAAAGGCGCAACATGGATATGAGAGCAAACTAAAGTTGAGGATATTCTAACAACATGTAATAAAATGGACCTGGGCAGGGAATATAATGAGATTGACATATAATAGATAGACATTAAGAATAACAGAATAGGTCCCCCAACATTGCATACGAAGCAGGGGAAGGAATAGAATTATGGTGGATGGATGAGTTTAGAAAATTTATGGGTATAAACTGGCATAGAAAGACCATAAACAGACTCGAGTGGAAGGACATGTCTGAGGCCTTTTTCCTGTAGAGGACTAGCAACGGCTGATGATGATGATGTCCTAGGTAAATATTGTCTGCCCTAAGTACGTATATTCATTAACAATCTCTAGAGGTTTGTCCATAGCCATTATTTGTTGTCTGCATTTTCATTGAAGATTATCTTAGTTTTACTCACATTCATTTTCCGTCCTTAATTTCTACTCTCTCTATTCAAATCTTCTATTCGTTTTTGCAATTCCTCCCATGATTTACTAAATAGAACTAAGATCTCTGCAAATCTCATGTTGTTAAGTTATTCCCCATTAATGTTAATTCCTACATTTTCTCAATCTAAATTCTTAAAAATTTCGTGTAGGAACGTTGTGAAAGATTTAGGAGATTTGAGGTCACTCTGCCTAACTCCTCTCTTAATCGGATTTTTTTTACTGCCTTTATTTAGCTTTAGGGTTGTTGTACTCCCCCTATAGATATCTTCAAGTGTTCTAGCTTCCATTGAGATGTCAGGATGCCTGAAAACTTTAAATCATTCATTCATTCTAGCTTCCATTACTGTTGAAGTTTTGACAGAATCAAAAGCTTTCTCATAGTCTAAAAATGTTATGCATCGTCGTTTATTATACTTTGTTAATTTATCATTACCTGGTTAATTACATGGATATGTTGTTGAATATTTTTACGTAAACATTCTTATATTAATTTAAAGTTATATAAATAATATATTTCTGTACAATATATGTATGTGTATGCTATATTATAAATATTTCTTACATATAAATGCCCATATGCATTTATGTATATATAATACTGTGCTTACAAAATGGATTAAATGCTAATTCAGTTCTAAATTTCTCAATCGTTGCTAGCAAGAAAAATAAAACGCTTTCCCTTGATGTCTATTACGAACACAGTATGACTCATTAGTTTTCATGAAATTTACAAATGTTGTCCCGTGCCTCAATACCTTCCACGAAGATTTAGATTATATAAGACAGATATTAATGAACAATGGATACCCCACATCATGGAGGAAATGATAAAGAAGGAAATCGATTGATTTTGTGCCCAAGCTCTGGACTCAAAAACACAGCAAAAATAGTGTCCATATTCTGTATCAAAATATGGACTACAGGGTAGCCTACAGATAAGTAGTAGATGTTTTTGGAAGAAGGCACCATTTGAAATAGTATTGCTAAGAGTCTACAGCAAGCCCAATTTAGTAATTGGCCTTGTAATGAGAAAAATCATGCCTCCAGAGTACTAAGAGACTGATGAAGTTACAAATTCAAATGCTCTAAGCAGAGTATAAGCCCCACAATATATGCTACGTTGGCTGCACAACGACAATCTTTGGGAGGAAACTTCAAGCTGACATCAATATTGGGGCAATACGACAGCATTTCATTGATGCACATGACAAGAAGCCTACATGAAAATAATATATCGGGGACACAGACGTTACTCACGATGAGGAGGGCCTACGTCCTCCCCTCTAAGAGAACTTTCCATGGCATGCCCCCAGAGCTTATCTTTGAGCCTTAGGAACTGGTGTTGTGGGACTTCATTGAAAATCAAAATTCTCTCAAATGCACGGTCTTTGGAACTCTGGCTGGAGTTTTGAAACTTTATTAAAATCCAAATATCTCCTGTAGTATTTGTTCTTATTTTTGCGCAAAATATCTCCTAATTTTAATTTGTTATTTTTTTTTCCTAATTTTCGTTTCAATGAATACTCTAGTCCTATGTGAAGATGGTGATTTCTTATTAATAACCCGACGAAAGCTATTAGTTCATGGCTGAAACACCGGAACAAGTTGAATTAATGAAGCAACATAGTAACAAATTTCGTCTTTTCGGTCTAAATTCTACGGGCAAAGACAAGAAAAAATACAGAAAACTAAAGAAGGATTGTTTTGAAATTGATGTTACGATTACTTTATCATTTAATGAAAATTCTCTAAGAGAATGGCTATAACCAAAAACCATACAAGCTTGCGCGCGCGCGTACACACAGACATACACATATATATATATATATATATATATATATATATATATATATATATATATATATATATATATATATATATATATTTATATATATATACACACACACACACACAAAATTATATAAGTGCACTCATGGGAGTCTTCAAACGCCTATGTTGCAAGATCCAAGAAATGCACTTTCTTCATATTAGCTATATAGGACATCACATAAATTGCTCATAAGGATTTCATTGATATACTGAAAAAAACAATTCAGTAAAGGTATTAAGTGAAGAATGTAAGAAACCATCCATTTTCGTGCAATGTTTTATTTGTTTATAAATCATTCATACAATTCCTTAGTTAGAAAAGCTATTTATGTAGAATGTATTTCCTTTGATGTTTGCAGTGATTTTTTTTTTTTTTTTTTTCGTTTATATTTCTGTTCTGACATCTGAAGGTAACTATTTTTTCGTCTTTCTTAGAGAGTTCTATCTTGAAGAGTATTGACGACCATATATTTTTTTTATCAGCCGATTTTGTCTTTTTGCAGCTGTAACCTTGGGCAAAGAGTTTCTTATTCTTGTCGATTTATTTTTTCATTTTTGTGCTGGCATATATTTTTTTGGAAGAAGTATTCTATAATTTAACAATTAGTCTTCCCTTGATTCTCTTAAGTTGTGGCTCTCTGGAAAAGGATTAATGATAAAGATTTTTTTTTTAAATATTAGTTCATACATATTAATTTTATATTCTAAATATGTACCTATTACCCGTTTGACAAGGTACATAGTGATGTGTAAAACGTGTTGATGTCGGCGGTGTTAATTTTACCTCAACAGCAAATACTGCCATTGTGGTGTAATACCCCGACAATTTGGTAGAAATCAACGAAGAATTTGAATGTAATTTGTAAAGACCAGGCTAATTACTAGATCATCGGTAGAGAATCATGTACTGACCCAGTTAACCATTTTGATAAATTTAAGTAGGATATATCATGATCTTATATGATAAATTCTATCAGCTTCATAATTATGTCAAATCAATTTGACAGTTTAAAGGTACAACATAATTATTAGTAGTCAATTTGACATGCCAACTAACATTTAATTATGAAATGTTCCTCGCTACCTCGGTAGGTCAAATTTGCAAGTTTGTTTTTCGTGACATGGTATGTCCTGCTTTTGTAGACAGAATATTTATCGCATGATGAGTTGATTAGTATTTAAATTTATGTGCTTTTACCTATCCCATATCGGCATTATAAAAAAGAATGGGGAGCGAAACTTTGGGTCTTAACCCTTTATATAAAGTTAGTTTTATGTTCAGTATTTCGGACATCTTTAGGTTTTGTAAACATATACTGACATGAAATAGTATTCTTATTATGTTTACGATAGGTACAGTATTATATGGTATTTCTTAAGGTTTTTATTGGTATATTTAGGAGTCTACATTTTATGACATTTATCATTAAAGGATGTGTATGTTTTCAGTCAGCTATTGATATTAAAGACATATCACAGTTGGTCGTTTGAAACTTTAAAGCTTTTAATTACATTTTTTTTTTCACTTCAGGAAAACTTGGACCTTACTTCAAAAGATAATTGCGTTGTCCTGTTTCCGTGATGTTATTATTTGAAAGAAGTACAGTACGAAGAATAGACCAGTGAACCTATCTAGCTAAGACCAGTGGAGAAATAATGTGAACAATAGAAAAAAATCAGTTGTGAGCATCTATACTATTCTTTATTTGTACAAGACATGCGGACGCTAAATTCAAGAATAGTTAATGTGAGATATCTAGAATAGGTGGATTTCCTCAAGTACCCTCTCAAGTGGTTATAAGGTCAATAGAAATAGTATATTATTCTGCAGCATTTATAGCTACACAGTGTATTAGAAATCATAAGATTTTTCCAGACTTTAACTCATTTCAATTAATCGGCTTTCATGTACCGCGCAATCATCTGGCCCTCCTTTACACACTGTTTTTACTTGAGATTTTAGCAAATTCCGCGGTAGAGCTTAATCCTTATTAATTGAACTGTTCACAAATGCCTGAAATGCTCACCAATCCTCCTTAATGAACTTCTGGCAACGGAATTTAGGATTAATTTCTCATAAATATTTATAAACGTTATATGAACTCTGGAATCAGAGATTTGAAATTCTGTAGCTTTCTCACTCCTACAGAGACAGGTCAGTTATCGCCTTATACGAATTGGCAGTAGTGCGGTGTAAAAAATAAATACACTTGGTGTTCTTCCATTTAAGAAGAAATGTTTGCATATTTTGTATATGTGTATGCCTGTGCATACGTCCCATTTTGTGTGATAATTTTTTTCGTTAGAATATAGAAGGGGAAACACACCACCTGCTCTTCTAGCAATTGATGACACTGTCACAGTTGCCCCCAACGAAGAGCGAGAAGAAAAAACGATATTAAAATGTGGAAAAATGAAAAAAAAGAAAAAAAAAAACGTGACTAGTGAGGAAGGGGAGGAAGGAGGAGTGGTAATGGAAGGGTTATGCATGGGTGTAATGTAGTGGCTGTGTCTGTCATAACAGAAGAAGGAAGCTAATGGAAGGGGGAATGGATGGAGTAGTAGGGTGTGAAGGAGCCTTTCATCTCCTTTTTAGAATATTTCGTGTTTTCAATGGCAAGCTGACAAAAGGCAGCTTCGATCAGACCGATTGATTTCCTATGAAATGAGAGAGAGAGAGAGAGGTCATACTAGATACACCGTTGGGGAAAAAAGGTAGTGAAATAAAAATGTCTCCCAAAAATGGTCTATCCATTTATTAAATACTGGCCGAGAAATAGATTGGCATTTTTCTAATATATGGACTGTACTGCAGAGACTGAGGCTCACCCGAAGGCTTAAAGCGATATTTCGATGCTTTCTCTATATTCTATCTTTTCCCCTTATCCTTTTTTCAGGTGATTTTATTATCAATACCCTTCACTCGCGTCTCTCTGATAGATACACGTGCGCGTGCGCAAGTTTGCAGAGCAGGTTAGCAACAGAATCGAAATTCGGTAACAATTTAGCTTTTGATAAAGCGATGGCCATACGGTCATAAATGGCATGAGGGGGAATGCACAGTATATACGTATGTGTAGTTAAGCCATCGGAGTATATGCTTGACTTAGAACCTGCGATTTTATTATACCCTTTTTGCTGTGAAGTTCAATTTATGTTTGCGATTGCGTGTATGGATAAAATGCTTATATGCTCAGTTGCGGGTGGATGGCGTTTTTATTTTTTTTTTATTTATTTTGGCAAGTCTGCCAATGGGAAAGTTGATTTTAATATGCGTTTCAGGGGCAACGCAACACCGTAAAATGATAACTTTATATTTTCTCACTTGAATGTTAATTGGTAAATTATTACACATGGGAACCTTTTGGAATAGAGTAAGGGTGAGTATTCCCTTATGCTTGGCAAACATAATATATATATATATATATATATATATATATATATATATATATATATATATGTGTATATATATATATATATTTATATATGTATATATATATATATATATATATATATATATATATATATATATATATATATATATTTATATATGTATATATATATATAAATATATGTATATATATATATATATATATATATATATATATATATATATATATATATATATAGTTAAATATGCATATTATATATTAATTCATCTTTTAACTGTTAAGTATTCGTTGATATCCCTCAGCAGTAAATCTTCTACAACATTAGTCCCTTCATACATAAACACATAAGTCTCATCAGGAGCTGGTTGAACCTCTCTACACACACTGCATTTAGTTTGTGTTGCACGCAATTATCTGCATCCATGATGATAAGCCACCTTCCTTTCCAATAAATTTTCCACTTGAATATGTACCCCTTTCGAGGTTTTCCTCTCCATCTACCTCCTAAATTGAATACTCTTCTAACTAACCTGTTATTGCATTCTTTCCACGTGGCCAAACCACCTCAAAACTCTGTGATCCGTCATTTCACCTGCGCTCAGCTTTTTACCAATAACGTGTATATTCTTTATTTTATCATAATATCAATTCTTCTTATATCACATAAAATATATAAGTAGTTCATTTCAACTGCCTCATCCTTAATATCCATAATGGGAAGTTGGTTCAGCAAACTCTTCATGTACTTACACATTAGCTGCCAGGGACAACTCAAAGTCTCTTTGTGATATATTGCATACATCTTTTTACCTTTCTACCTTCTTTTATTCTAAAATTCATTCCTTCTATCATATTGCCATCATGCTTTATATTTACTCCAGGGTACCAATAAGAATCGACCACCTCCAATTTTCCATCATCCTTACAGATGGTCAGTACTACTGCATCTTCGTTTCCAATTTTATTAATCAACACTTGCTCAAATTTACAATGACTAAAGTTGAAGATAAAACTTGAATTCAATTTATGAATCAGTAAAATTCTCTCATAGTCCGGCTTCATTTATATGAAAATTGATTATTGATGCTCGTTTTTCAGAAATGGAGTTATCGCCGTTTTATTGTTAGTAAAATTCTCACAAAACATTATTGCCACATAAAATTAAATGACGGGTGTATAGTAAAATTACCTGTTGTGATATTCAATTGCAATACTGAAATCCAGTGTCAACTCGATTGATAAAATTGTTACGGGTGATGAAAGAAGCCAATTCATCAGTTATTCTCGTTCCCATCTTTAAACGTCAATTGAAAGAACATTTTTCATGATGGAATCGACGGACTGGAATCGTTCGTAGCGTGAAATGTCTCCTGTTCTTAAAAGAGAATCAATTATTGGAGAAGAAAAGGTTGCCAAAATTTTTCTAGGGGTAATCCTCTTCTTGTATATCTTAAGTGAAGGATATCATTTTGACATTCTGTTTTCATTTCTCAAGTTTGACGGTTGTCGTTTTATGTAGGGTCTTTTACTGCTGAATGAACTGTAAAATCATATTTGTTTATTTGTGTTTTGTTTATTAAATGTATGATGAGTCGGGTATATTATAGTTGCTGTCATTATAATGTCATTATCTTCATCGGTTATCGCATTGTGATCTGATAACTGTCGGGAAAAAATATCAGTCCGAAATATAAAAATCGGTCATAGGAATACTGTGTCATTATTCTTTGCTAATGACTAAGCAGCTGCTTCTTTCGACCTCATTAATCTCACAGTGAAGCAGGGTCAGCTGCTTGGGTCGAATTTTCCCT
>NC_090765.1:9231786-9241786 GCF_036898095.1 Palaemon carinicauda | reverse complement strand
TTGGTAGTCAGGTTATGAGGACAAAGGAGAGAATGTGGAAAGAATAAGCCAGACTATTCGGTTCATGTTTAGGGAAATGGAAAATGAGCTGTAACCAGAGAGGATGATCCAAGGTAGTACTGTCAAGCCAGTCAGGGGACCCAATAACTCTCAATCTAATGAGTAGTCAGCAGCCACTATCTGGCTCTCTTGGTCCTAGCTTGTGTGGAGAGAGGGCTTGGGCGCTGATCATGTGTATATACGGTTAGTTTCTAGGGCCTTGTCCTGCTTGCTAGGGCAATGTCACTGTCTCTTGCCTCTGCCATTCATAAGTTTCCTTTAAACCTTTAAAACGGGAGGCTGGTGCCCTGGCCAACCGACTATCTACGTAGTACAGCTTTGCTGATCATGGCGATACGCAAACCCTTTCACCACTGAAAGATTATATATATATATATATATATATATATATATATATATATATATATATATATATATATATATATATACTGTGTGTATATATAGTATATATATATATTTATATATATATATATATATATTGTATATATATATATTTATATATATATATATATATATATATATATATATATATATATATATATATATATATATATATATATATATTTATATATATATATTTATATATATATATATATATATTTATATTTATATATATATATTTATATATATATATTTATATATATATATATATATATATATTTATATATATATATATATATATATATATATATATATATATATATATATATATATATATATATATATAGGTAGTAGGTTGGCCAGAGCACCAACCACCCGTTGAGTTACTACCGCTAGGGAGTTATATGGTCCTTTGACTGGCCAGACAGTACTACACTATCCTTCTCTCTGGTCACGGTTCATTTTCCCTTTTCTACACATACACCGAATAGTCTGGCCTAATCTTTACATATTCTCTTCTGTCTCATACACCTGACAACATTACAATAACTAAACAATTATTTTTCTCTCAATGGGTTAACTGCTGCACTGTAATTGTTCAGCGGCCACTTTCCTCTTGGTAAGGGTAGAACAGACTTTAGCTATAGTAAGCAGCTTTTCTAGGAGAAGGACACTCCAAAATCAAACCATTGTTCTCTAGTCTTGGTTAGTGCCGTAGCCGCTGTACCATGGCCTTTCACTGTTTTGGGTTAGAGTTCTCTTGCTTGAGGGTGCACTCGAGCACAATGTTCTGTCTTGTTTCTCTTCCTCCTGCTTTTTTTGAGTTTTTATTGTTTATATAGGAAATATTCATTTTAGTGTTGTTGCAGTTCATAAAATATTCTATATATATATATATATATATATATATATATATATATATATATATATATATATATATATTGGATTAAGTAGTTCTGCTACTCTTAATTGAAAACCAATCTCGTGTCCATTATTTTATAGATCATTAGTTACAGTAATTTTATATTACTAATTTTTCAGTTGATTTCTTATTAAGCCTCTATCCAAAATTTTTTTCTTCGAAAACTGTTTCCATGAAATTTAATATGCTTGTAAAAATACGGAAGTAACTGGCCATACTTACATAAAAAGTTTGCACGGGTGAGTTACCCCCAGGAACCTGATCGTCCAGACATTTTTTAGTTTGCATATTTTAACGGCAAATTAGATTTCATTACGAACCTGGCCAAACGCATAAATCAATCTCTCTTTATCGTCAGGCATGAGTTTTATTTCACACTTTTGGACTATGAAAGTAATAAGCTCCAATTAAGCCCAGCTGCGTGATTTGGATGCGAACTTTATTACGGCATTGCACTAATAGCAAGGCATAAAGAACACTAATGCTTTTAAAAATACCGGATGCATGTTTGCATTACGTGCATGCTCTGAAAGGTTTCCAATGTACGTTGTGTACTGTGTTTTTATGTGCAACACTTTCGTGTTCTTTTGTCTAGGTCTTTTGTTTTGTCTATTGCAAGCGATTAAGAGGCAGTTGGATATATGTACAATTTCCCTAATGATATTTTCTTTTGATTAGGGAAAATACCCTGCGTAACAATCTGTTGGACGATAGTTCGAGATCCGGTCAACCTCAATAGTTTCTAGTAGGGACTGCAACCTCACCATCCTTCTGAGCTAAACTTCTACTTCCTGAGACATCAACGGCCATTACCTGGCCCTTCCAGGTCCTAGTTTGATGGAAAGGGACCTTGGGCGCTGGTCATGAGTGTAAATTATCAGTCTTTAGGACATTATCATGTCCCTTGCCTCTTGTCATTGATGAACGACTTAAACATTTAAATATGTGCAGCTGTTATATGACAACATTCTTATAAAATAGAAACTTTGAATGAGAACCTGAATAGATTTTTCATCCGGGTTTGAAATGTTTATCGGGATAATATCGATGACATGATGGAGGATTGCATAAATAATGTATTTGGCATTGCGGTATGTAACTAATCCAACTTTTTCTTGTCTAAATAGATGTTGAAAAGTATTGATATATATATATATATATATATATATATATATATATATATATATATATATATATATATATATATATATATATAAATGTGTGTGTATATATATATATATATATATATATATATATATATATATATATATATATATATGTGTGTGTGTGTGTGTGTGTTTGTGCGTGTGTATATATATATGTGTTTGTGCGTGTGTATAGATATGTGTATATATACGCATCTATCTATCTATCTATCTATATATATATATATATATATATATATATATATATATATATATATATATATATGCCAGTACCTTGCACATCTTCCCAAGCGCTATAAATACCGTGACGCTGTACAGAATTCCATTAATCGCAAACTACGCGTAAATCCTTTCATTCCTTCCATATCTCGTTTATTCTTTCTCCTAACCTTTTCTTTTTTTTCTCTGAGAAAGGATTACAGTAGCTGCAGTTCTTCCGGTATATTTTTTTTTCTTTATACAAAAAGGATTAACAAAACTATTTCTTGGAACCTTTTCGCTCTATTTTCACGACTAAACGGTGTAATCCCTTTTTTTCATGGGTGATATTCTCAAGAATCAAAGGTTTCCCTTTTTTATTTACTCTTCCTTAATTTTTATTTTGGTTTTTTGTTTGGTATTTTTGTTTGTTTTTACCTACCCCTTGATAGGTTGTGTAGTAATACATGTGTAGGTATTCACACACATCACAGCACATATATATATATATATATATATATATATATATATATATATATATATATATATATATATATATATATATATATATTTATATATGTGTGTGTGTATAAATATCAAATATACAAATAGTGTGTGTGTGTGTATTATTAGCCGACACTCCTATACGTTAGTAAGTGCTGCAGGACTAATGAATCTGACTGTACGTAATATATTGGAAAGGTTAAAAATATCCAAGATAGAGCTAAATCATTCCATTCGGAGTGTAAATGTTTTGCTTGCTGTACATGAGTCTTCTGTATATTTTTATGGATCGACCAATAAAGGGAAAAGAAGATAAGAAAGTACTGTTTAACTTGTTGCTTTTATCAGTACACATATAGATATTTTGTCTGTTGTTTTAAAGGTGCAACATTGGAGAGACAAAATTTGCTCTAATTATTAGGTGTTGAATATTGAAGAAAATATTTAAAATCGTTAGCTTTTTGTATCAATGATTTGATTTAGAGTACACAGATCAGATTGGTATTAAAGCGTAAAATAGTTTTTGTGGAAGCTTCAATGTCTCTCTCTCTCTCTCTCTCTCTCTCTCTCTCTCTCTCTCTCTCTCTCTCTCTCTCTCTCTCTCTCTCCATATAATTATTAGTTCGAAAACATTATTTTATATCATCCTAAATTCGCAAAAAAAAAAAAATAATAATAATAATAATTCCTACTCCTACTTTTATATTGTTTTTATGGAACCAAACCCGAGTAAAGAACAAAAACCAATTTCTTATCAATGCAGTCTTCCTTTGTGTCTTGTATGTTTATAACTTACACAATCTGATGTTGTTTTTATTTCTTTTGCGCATTGTCTTGATTTCAGAAAACTTTTATGAAAGCGTTTGTTGATGCGAAGAGTGTTCTTTGTCTTGTAGGTAATTATAGCTTGATGTCTACGTATCCTTTCTATATTTCTGGCTACATGACTCTCTCTCTCTCTCTCTCTCTCTCTCTCTCTCTCTCTCTCTCTCTCTCTCTCTCTCTCTCTGGTGACTTGAACTTTATTCTTTATGTTATGTATTTACAGTAGTAAAAGACAATATTTTTATCTTAAAAATATTTTCTTTGTAAAACTGCTTGATATCAGTAAAATTTAATAGGAAGGGTTATTGCGATATATCCTTTATAAAAAAAAATAATGCCTTATAATTTTCTGATCCGGTAATTATGAGGGTTAATACCATTGAATTCAACATTCACTTATAGAGGCAAATGAAAGACAGATTGAACCGTTACATTTTACAGCTGAAAATGGTTTGCGTAAAGAAGAAAGCGACTTATTTTTATGTATTGCCACCTATTTTTAGTAACTTGAATATAAAACTATATAGAAGTTTTGTGCTTCACACTTTTAAAGCACTGTCATGTTCACAGCTTGAGCTTGGGACGCCTCTCCTCTAGTTTCAGGCGGTGCTATCTTTCATCAGTTCTGACATGTAGTCTCTGTACCCATCAATCGAATGTTATTTATTTATTTGTTGTTGTTTTTTTTTTTTCGGAACTTACTTGCTGTAGTAGGGCATGTGTTTGCAAGGGAGGTATATGATATATTTATGTTAGATATGGCTTCCCGGGTCCCAAATAAATTCGGTATTTGAAGTCCCTGAGTTTTTTCTTAATGACTCCATTAACCTTCTTTCTTTTTCTTTGAGACTTAAAATCTCAACCTTATGTCACCTCTCAATTTGAATTCACTTTAAAGTCTTGTTTGTTTCTAAGATTATTAGTTTTAACCTCCTTTGTTCTCCTTTTAACTTTTTGTTCCTTTAAGTCTTTGTCTTTTTCCAGTTTTGTTTCATTTTAGAATTATTTTACAGATATTTTGTATTTTTTAGGAATTTTTAATCATTTATAATGTATTAAATTTATGCCTCGTGTCTTTTTATTCCTTTCGTTATTATGTTTGTACTGTTACTCTTAAAAATTTTATTTTCTGTTTACTGAATCAGTAGTTTCTTTCTAATTTCAATTTGTATTTGTTTACACGCCAGTGATATATCCTCTTCGGTTCTACGTGGAGTTATTATGTTAGATACGTACCTTCCAAATTTTTAGGCAGTGTCTCCGAGAATTCGGAAAGAATTCTTGAGACTTAAGCGAAAAGATAATTCTTTTCCCGGCCTGAATTTTAGATGTAGAAGCTGTTTTCGTTGTTAATAGCCGTGAGTGGTGGCCACTGGTGTGTCTCCTCTCAAGAAATGCACAAGTGTGTTTTTTTTTTTTTTTTTTCTAATAATGAACATAATACCGCAAGTGAAATTTGACTCGTATGAATAATTCATATCATTTCACCCTCCTATAATTTAATCTTCAGCATAATTTCCTTTTCTTGGTTGGCCTTTTCTTGCAGTAAAAAGTTCGAAATGTTTCATGCGTAGAATTTTTTCTCTTAATCGGTTCCGTTAGGTTTGCTCCTCGTGATTATCACTATACTTGTTTTTATTTTCCGTCTTTATTTTTTATTCATTTGCTTCTTGTCTTTCTATGTGATTTGATATATATATATATATATATATATATATATATATATATATATTATATATATATATATATATATATATATATATATATATATATATGTATATATATATATACATATATATCTATATGTATATATATGTATATATATATGTGTATATATATACACATACATACATACATACATACATACATACATACATATAATATTAAGTGTTCCTCTAAGAGCAGGGTAATCAAGATAAGATGAAATCAAACAGTTACTGCAACATTCATCCTTTAACAGTGGAATCATGGGTGAGCTCCTTCTGCAGTAAAACTTCCTCAACATTTATTCCTGGTGACTACTGTCATATATGTTTTCTTATATATTGCTGAATGTGTCTTGTTTTTGTCTATTCGTTGAGGTGGTTGTGTATTTTGTCTTAAGGTGAGGACTTGTTTTTTGTGTATTGCCCTTTATTCTTCAGTATAGGTGTTAATACTCTTCTTGTGTTTAACTTGACGCTTTTGTAAGGATGTACTTTATTTTTGGAATCACATGGTGTTTTGCTTTAGAAGTACTTTTTTTTTAATGCATATGTTTATTGATTTTGTTCTTTTGTTACATTGATTATGTGATTAATCGATTTATTTAATAGTTTATATTATTCTATAAACAGTGATGAATCTTTTTGACTTATGTCTGTACAATTTCAAGCGACTCTATTTAATCCTTTCGCTTTCGTTTCGAAACTGCAGTGATTTATGTCCTTGCCTTGTCCACGCCCCCTTGCTTTTCCTCTGCTTTTATTCTTCCTTCTGGGAAGAGTAATGGCTCTTCCCTCCGTCCAAGACGTCCTTTTATTTGTATAGTGAATAAACGGTTAGTTTCAGTGGCTGATTTGCTGGAATTTATGCGCCCGGTTGGGATTCTGTTATGCCAGTGCACTTTTCTAGGTCTTTGCAAAATCTCATTTCGGTATTTTAATAGATTTACAAGTAGATGCAGATAGACAAATAGATAAACACGTACACATGAGGTGCGGAGTTTTGTCATCCAATGATCTCCTTACACTTATTTATATTTGATGTTGCTATTGGTTTATAGAATTAGACAGAAACATTGTCTTCACCAAGGGGTATTATTATGATGGTAATGATGATGATTATTATTATTATTATTATCATTATTATTATTATCATTATTATTATTATATACGGTTTTTATTGTTAATTGTTAGAGTATTAAGGCAATTTCATATCACTTGCTTTCATAACAAAAGTAATATCGTCACAAGAGACCTGCTCTTAGTATTTAAAAATTTTTTTCTGTTAACAACCGATCATTGAGAACATGAAAACAACGTCTCTCTCTCTCTCTCTCTCTCTCTCTCTCTCTCTCTCTCTCTCTCTCTCTCTCTCTCTCTCTCTCTCTCTCCGTGTAAAAGATCCTTTTTTAGTAAGTAGGCGGATCTCATACTGATACAGGTGCACTGATGACACTCGCATCCTACCTTTTATTATCCTCCTCCTTTTCTTCTTTCTTCTTCTTCTTCTTCTTTCCTCTTCTTCTTCTTCTTCTTCTGCAGTCGCTCGCCCGACTCGTTTACTCGTTATCCTGATGCCATCGCAAATGCCTTGCATGGCGTCGTCATGACTTGAGAACGACTACATTGGCTAGTTTTCAGCGACTCCAGTTACAAGGCATTGTTGTGCATTATCTTCTAAAGGCTCGTGGATTTTGTGTGAATGCCCATTCTCCTTTTTCGTATGTTTAAATGAACAAACCTATAAACATTCGTTCATTCACAAATATGTCTGGGTACTTTTTTTATTATTATTATTACTACTTTTACGCTATTTTAAAGACTGAATACTTACATTAGCGGGACAACAGCGAAGGTTATATACTGTAAAGTCAAGAAATAATTTGTTGGAAATCAAGTAATAATCTTATATTTACGAAGGGGAAGGGACTGCAGGGATTAAATTATATGAGAAGGATGATAACTTTTTCTCCTTGACCTAAAAATACCTGATTATACATCAATCTTGGTTCTTACTTCCTCCTTTGCTTTTTTAAGAATTTCATGTTCCTGAGTTTGCGTTTTTTTTTTTTTTTTTTTTTTTTTTTTTTTTTAATCAAGTGTTCAAAATTATTGTTTGTTTTTACTTATAGCTTCTTGCGTGCTCACTGTATTTTTTGGTTTGGTGCTATGCCTAGTTTATATATTTCCCTCCTTAACAAAGTCTTAAATTAGGTTCTTTAGTTGCTCTCAATGTCATTGTTTTTTCTCCTGCGACTTATTATATGTTATCCTATTGTAATAACTTTTACTATATATATATATATATATATATATATATATATATATATATATATATATATATATATATATACAATATATATATATATATATATATATATATATATATATATATATATTTATATATATATACAGTATATATATATATATATATATATATATATATATATATATATATATATATATATATACACACACATATCCATTAATCCATTTATCTGCTTTATTCACTATTTCGTTTTCCCTGAATGGAAGTTCAACGCCATTACTGTATTTTTCAAATCCTTTTTGCCTTTCGAATTCTTCACAAATATATTCTAACCACAACTATTGTCTGCGGAAGACATTCGTACCTTATCTCCAGGTTATTTTTATAAAATCCTGGCAAGCCCTCCCTCTGAGTGTTAGAATATCCTCGCAAATGGACGTTAGATCACATTAATAGTTTCTCTGAGGATTTTAGCAGTGCTCGAACCTCGCCTCTTTACATGGCGATTATTGTTTGAGAGTTTGTAGATAAAAACCCGTCGTTTTGGACAATCCGTGGAATGCATATTCACCTTTTGTCAAAGTCTTGCTGTGTGGGTTTGCTTGTCTGTGTCTTTGCATGCATTTGCTTATCGAAGTCCGTCTCCTTCTTTTTATATATAAACTCTTCGTGCTTTTAGGAGTTCCATTTTACAAAATGTATTTTCTTATCTACGGATCCTCGCTCTACGGATTTTTTTAAGAGGCCCTCCAGCGGTCCGTTTGTGCTTGTTGATCGCCTTGTCAGGATTTGCATTTAGCTTTACGAGTCCTCATTGTAAAATGGGATTCTTTTCCACAACGGTTCAAAATGGGTTTCACTTTGTTTCTCATCGACAACGCTTCATCTTTGAAGAATCTATTGCCTGTTGAGACCCAAATGACCTTTTTCCTATTCTCTTTCCATTCTTCATTCTCTCTCTTTCTGTCTCTCTGCCCTGCTTTCGCCTTACCCACCTTTGAAGTTCGGAAATGGTACTTTGTCTTTTCCGATTAGTGAATTTGTAAACGCAGCTTAGATTTAATGTAGTCTTTGTTCTTTACTGGGAAAGAAATGTATTGTGCATTTTTAGATAATTTTTGCCAATTAATTCATACGTTTTTTAAACTTTTTAATTTCTAGAAATTATTGTTACTGCGCTGAAGGAATTGATCATATTATTATTATTATTATTATTATTATTATTATTATTATTATTATTAATATTATTATTATGATGATGATTATTATTATTATTATTATTATTATTTTTATTATTATTATTATTGGTATTATTATTATTAGTGTTGTTGTTAACATCATTTTCCTATTTCATTGCTGTCTAATACTTCCTTATTTTCATACGTGCGGATATAGCGGAAGACGAAGCATTTTCCTTAACATGGCTGCCGTTCCACATAACAGATAGTCTGTAGCGTGAACATAATTATTTAAAGTTTCTAAGGCGCATATTTTTCGCTTCGCCTCTTCCCTTGTCTCGCTGTCTATCACCAGCTCGCAGGTGTCACTTTTTATGAAGGAATTCTGAGTCGATGGCATTTTCTTATGGTGCTAACCCTCTCCTCTTCCTCTCCCTACTCCACCTCCTCATCTTCCCCCTCCTCCTCCTCCCCCTTCTTCTTGTTGTTCTTCTTATCTTCCGCTTCGTCTTCTTCTTTTGATGTTTTCTTTTGTTATTAGTATACTGCAGGCAATTATTGAATTATAAGAAAGGGGGAGTAAGGTACAGATTATTTTTGGGCATTAAGCAAGATGAATGTGCGTTGAAAAATCTTTCTGGAATAAAATTTTGTGACGAGAAATTTACATGGGAGAGAGAGAGAGAGAGAGAGAGAGAGAGAGAGAGAGAGAGAGAGAGAGAGAGAGAGAGAGAGAGAGAGCCGACATATATATTTATATACACTGTATATTCGATATTAAAACATTACCCTTA
>NC_090765.1:9216786-9221786 GCF_036898095.1 Palaemon carinicauda | reverse complement strand
TCTCTCTCTCTCTCTCTCTCTCTCTCTCTCTCTCTCTCTCTCTCTCTCTCTCTTGCTAGGACATTTTCTGTTGTTTCTTAGTTCAACAAAAACTATCCAACCTAACAAGATCTGTAAAAGGAAAATAAATAGGATTTGTTATATGCAATTCTTTCTGTAATAGAAGATTAGTTTGACTTAGTAAAAAAAGAAGATTGAAAAATAAGATGGCACAAATGAAACCTAAAGAAGAAAATATATACTGCAAATCTATACACACACACACACACACACACACACACACACACACACACATATATATATATATATATGTGTGTGTGTGTGTGTGTGTGTGTGTATGTGTGTGTGTACGTGTGTGTGTGCATGCATATGTGTACTCTTTCCCTAGCAGCGTTCAGTGAAAGAAAATATACATAATTTAATTTTACTGCTTTCAGAGAACGTCATTTGTATATGTGTCATATATCTGTACTATGTTGCAATGTCTGTTAGGTGCTCATATGAGTGAGGAACAACAGTAACTAATATTATTATTGTATACATTTAGTTGATGCTGGTAAAGTAAAGCAGAGAGACTGGCGAAACATTTTGTAGGAGTATGTATTTAGAAGTGAATATTAACAAAAGAGAGGAAATGAAAATGAATGGAAAGTAAAAAGGCTGAATACTGATTTTCGATTGTCATTTTGCATAGAGGAAGAGTAGAATTGGTTGATATGCAAATGTATATTAGCATATGATTTAGAAGAATTATAGGTTATGAAAAGTATTTAGTTTCATGATGGGTGAAAAAGCGGATTTAACAAAACCCAGCAAAATATTTGGAGGTTTTTGTTAGAATATAAAAATGAATTTTCGACATCATCCCTTTTTGGAATTGAGATACAGACAAAGTAAAGTTGGAAATTACTACGGTAGAAAGAATGAGCTATGTACTGTAGGTCTCTATTGAGTCACTCTTACCTGACCCTCCCCCGTCCTAGCTTAGGTGGAGAGGGGCCTTTGTGGCTGGTCATATGTATACACTATCGGTCTCTGGAACATTTTCTTATACCTTGCCTTTGCCGCTCTTGTTCCACCTCTAATCCTTTCAAGGTACGTTTTTGGGAAATGTTAATCTAGCCTAACGTAACGTTGTCTGAAATGTGTGAGGAAGAAACGATTGATTAGGACGCCTCTCTGAAAGTATGACTTATAAGGGAAGGTGCCATCAGTACACTACATGCGGTGCACTGTTGGGATTACTTAGCTGCCCCCTCTTGTTAGCCTTCTACCATACCTATAGTCCACCCTATGAATCTCCTCCGCGGGACAGTCACGGGCCATAATCTCTAAATCCATTAAATCCAATCCCTAGATCCAAGTCACACTTTGAAAATTTTGCTATTGTTTATAATTACCCAACTTACAAATCCGTATTACATATTTTGAAAAAAGTTTTTACAAAAAAAAATGCATATTTTTATTGTATATGCTGAAAGCACATTAGTGATTATTTAAATAAAAGGGTGATTAGGACAGTTTTGACTCGGGATTATGATAAATGTTGGCAGTAGTTGAATATTCCATTTTTTCGTAGCAAATAACGGCCATAAATAGAATAACCGTTTTGATGACAAAAGATACACTATATAAATTGTATTATTAGACCCATAGAATTAATCTGTATAGTTTCACGTAATTTGCGATATTCATCATGAACCATTATTCTTGTAATTATGTAGGCTACCACTTAATGGTCCTATTGCCAGTTATATATAAATTTTTCCATATAGACTTCTCTACATTGTGACAAAATATGCAAGTGAATGTAATATGATATTTCTTAAGGTAAAATACCGAAGTAAGCAGTTTTCCCTAATGCAATGAGAAAGGTACACCACGAATTTCTTATAATGCCACATAAAATACTATGTACTCTTTTTCTCCCTGGACTTTGCGAACAGTAAATTGTTCCTTTACTCTTGTTCTATTTACAAAAATCTTTTCACAGCGCTCGGCATTTTTTCTTCAATTTCTTTGAATGAACGAGGGAGGAAGCGATTTAGACCTGCTTCAACGTTTTAATTTAGGCCAAATGAAATACAAGCGACGGAGTTAAACTATGCAGAGTCTGTTTTAAGAGAATGAGAGACAAAGTCGACTTTGGACAGAGTTTACTGAAAGAGGTTAAAACAGTCTATGTTTCGTTGAATTGAACGCAACTTCCCGCGAGGGAAATACTTCAACCGTTCATTAAGTTCAAGATAAAATGTTTCGAACTGTTGAAAGGCGACTGACATTTATGCCATGAAGTTAGTTATGTAAATAATTGTTTTATGGAGGTGTTACTTATTTTCTAACTGTTTAATTTACGAACAAAAGCGGTATTTGGACATCCTTTACCAATGTGAGTTAAACACGTAGAAACTCAAATTGCCGGAAAGCACAAAAATGCGTTTGTAGCACAACAAACACACACACTGACACACACACTATACACACACACACACACACACATATATATATATATATGTGTATATATATATATATATATATATATATATATTGGAAAGGGGATGGCGCAAGAGATGATCCTTCTTTTCAACAGGTATTCCCGGTACGAAGTTGGTTCCCTAACGCTCTGGCCTCATGAATGTTTGAGGGACCTATGTCCCGAAAACATCTGTCTTTTCGTTTGTAATTTCTACGTTTGGCATTTCTAGTAGGTCACCCAGTTAAGTGCAACGTTTCAGACAGAACCCCTAGAAATGTTACAAATGTGTTACCACGTGCAAACAAATATGTGTCTTTGTCGGTCCGTGTGCGATTTATTTGCACCAATATTTTTGTTTACATAAAGTCAATGTTGACATGCTATTGAATCGAGCAGCCTTTCAAGATAAACATTGGATAATTGCTTGCAACCTACCTGGTCCTTTCTTTCTAATTTGTCCACTAATCATTCAATTTTTATTTCGTTCTGCGGATTACCCTTTTCCCAATTATTTTCTACTATAAAATGAAGCTTTTAGATATCTGCGCTCTCTGTCTCTCTCTCTCTCTCTCTCTCTCTCTCTCTCTCTCTCTCGATGAACCGAGTCGGCAACAATTAAAGGCAAAAACGGAACGCTGTTGCTGTCGGCATCGTTGAGGCTTTTCTTAATGGCTTCGATTCTGTGCATTTTTGCCTTTGTTCTCGCTCTTTTATTATTCTTTCTTTTTGGGCCAAGTTTAGAGAAATTCATTGAAATGGTTTTATCATCTTTTCTTCGAATATAATGCGTCGATTTTAACCATTGTTTGCTCGAAGGTGGATGTAAATTATCTTCGCTTAATAATCAGGATTTTTAAGCTTAAAAGTTTTTGAAAGTCTTGTGATGCATTTTAGTCTTTTGTTGCCCAATGATTGAAAACTTAAGTAAGACATAGACAATTTAAAGTCTTTATCGAATAATTTAGACAAGTGGGGTAATATAGTCTTTTTCCATATGAAGAAATGCTTTTAATGTTGATTGTTTTTATGAATTTTATATTATCTTCCCATAGTTTACTTACATTCTTATTTCATTATCCATAATCTTGAGGTGTTTTTCCATATTGCTTTGCTTTGCTTTGCTTATGCCTTTACTCAGGCAAATAAGGTATACTTTCTATTTGAAACTATAACATGTAAAAAAATACGATAGAAAGTTCCTAAGTAATCTGTTTCACTTGCTTTACAAATTTATTTACCGTATTTATTTTTTCTTTTTTTTAAGTTATCTTTTACTTTCGCACGGGGTAATGTTCCTGTATTAACCCTTCAGTAGTTTTCATTTTCTTTTAAACCTTTTCTTATCTTTATCTTACAAGTCTCTTTGAGGGATTTTCTTTTAGCAAAGGTTTCTCTTTAGTTTAAGAAATATCTAAACTCATATTTTATATTTATTTTCCTAAATCTTGACCATAAAAGAAGAGCACTATGCCTGCACTTTCAAGTATACCTGTAGTTGATTAGGAATTGAGGAGCACTCATGAAGCTATCTATGTTTACAGTGTGCTTGTAATCGTCAGTGAAGAATTTGATTATTTCCAGATTGATTCACGGAGTTTAACCTGTTTCGGTCTCGTCATTTTTTTTTTCTCAAAGGGACCAATTTGGAAAGCATCCCAGTACGAGATCAAAATGACTGCAGTAAAGACTTAGCTATACCTGAAAAGCAAAAAAAGTAATAAGAGATAAGAATTGATAATGAAATGAGGACTAAAGTCATTAGCAACTATCTCTTCTAAAGTTTGTCAAAGAGCCGAGACTGATCAAAGATACACAGGAAAAAACGTTCAATATTTACTTAATAATCAATCAAAATTTCAACATGATAATTAAGAAAGAGAGCTATGTCTATATTAGGTTTTTTTCTATATTTTCAAAAGTTGTGTACCTTCTAAAGTAACATAGTAAAGGAAATCATACAGGTTTGGGTGTCAGATTTGCGTTCTACTATCCCTCAAAGAGGTTAACTTTGTAGATATTCACTGAATATCTTGAATAGAAGAGCCATGATTTATGGTTGAGAAAATGTAGGTTGATTGAGTAGATGACGAACGTGTGTAAAATTTCCTTCGGTAATTGGTTCTCAGGAAATATTAACTGATGCATTTGATAAATAAATAAACCTCTTTAAGCCACAAGTTGAAATTTCCTAAATCGAGTCGAGTCATCTTGAATTTAGGACTTATATTTATTACACTCTGGTCCTCTTAATCTTACCCACTTTCTCAATTGATTATGAAAGTGTAAAGTCAGTAAAAGAGTAAATTAATAAGGAATTTTTATATATTTTACTTTTGATGCTTTATACACACTCACAAAAGAGATTGTTCGCACAACCATTTTCACATTTAGTTATTACTGATGTGTAATGCGGAGAATTCCCTGTGAATCTAACCTTGCTGTAGCAGTACTGATGTTTACTTTGCCTATTTAAAACATTTCCAAACGTTAGCTCACAATTCTGTTGGTTTGGCTTCACCAGTTT
>NC_090765.1:9206842-9208786 GCF_036898095.1 Palaemon carinicauda | reverse complement strand
TTATTATTCTTTTCATAGCTCTTTGAGTACTAACTAGCCCTTTAGTAAGGCTCTAAGTTTCTAATGCCAAAATTAAAGCTGGTAAGACCATCTAATTAAAATTATTTCTTCCTAGAGAAAGTAGCATTTTACCTTTCATAATCCCATTGCGTTTACTCAAAAGCTCTGCAACCCATGTACACACACACACACACACACACACACGCATATATATATATATATATATATATATATATATATATATATATATATATATATATATATATATATGTCTGTGTTCGCTCTCTTTTGTTCGTATATACCCACATACATATTCCTATTTGGATATGTATATATAATGTACTTGTATACTTTCACTAATAGGACAGCATCTTAGAAATCTTACTTGCATTATCCATATTATTATCAAGGCTGTGTATACAGTCTGTATGTATGCATGTATGTTTACGTAGCAAGCTTGCTTTTGCTAAAGTATTTTGGGTCGTTTCCCTCCCTCTCTTGATAACATAATGTAGAGTTAATTATTCTGATGAAAATTAGATTAATTCCATTTTAGGGAATGTCCATAGTGGCAAATTGCTGATGATTATTGTATTTAAATGAAGCATGAGGGTTTTATCTCTTTCAAACCTGGGTAAATATATTTTCCTGATAAGTATAAACATTCAATAGGTTTCATGGGTTGCGTTCTTTTTGATAATCGGTTTCATGCTAAAGGTGTTGGTCCGGTTTCATTAGACAATTGTTTGTGAGGGGGTTTATTTTTCCTGATATGTTTGTATCTTGTCCATAGCGCAAGGAAGATACGTGGCTGGTCTGCTTTTGGGCTAAAAGTTTTAAGAAAGTAACGATGAAAATTTTATTTAAACACTAGTGTACGCGACCTGTCAAAAATTAGTGCTGAATATTTAGATAGATATGCACACATACGCACACTGATTCAACCCTTCCAACCCCCTCCCCTTTTCCTAACTACAATCGTCTTACCAGGGTATGACCACTCTCTCTCCCCTCCTACCTAGGAGACGGAGCACTGAGCGTGACCAAAGATACAAATTTGTATTTTCGGTCACGCTCAGTGCTCCGAAAATACATATTTGTATATCTTTATATATTTATATATATAGCATTATTATTATTATTATTATTATTATTATTATTTATTATTATTATTATTATTATTAAAGTAATTACTCAAATGACTAGAAGGGGTTCAGATGATGATTCCATTCTATTTGCTATTTTTCATCGTTCTTGTATTATTGTAATTAGGAAACGTCCGTGCCTGGCGATCTGTTGGACTTGGGTTCGAGCCAGCTCAAGCTAAATAGTATTTGTAGAACCTGCAACTTCAACATCCCTGTTGTGAGCTTTGGGGGAACCTACAGGTCTACCGTCTGAGTCATCAGCAGGCATTGCCCGGCCCCTCCCTGGTCTTAGCTTGGGGGGAGGGTTTTGGCGCTGATCATATGTACATATAGTCAGACTCAATGACATTGACCTTTTGGAGCATTGCCACGGTCTCTTGCCTCTACCATTCATGAGTCGCCCTTAAACCCTTTAGTGTAAAGGGCGGTAAAAGAACTACATGAACGTAGAAATTGAATAAATGGTGATGTTCCCCAACTTTTCATTATTATTATTATTATTATTATTATTATTATTATTATTATTATTATTATTATTATTATTATTATTATTATTGTTGTTGTTGTTGTTGTTGTTGTTGTTGTTGTTTTTATCACATTGTCATCTGAATGCGTTAAGGAAAAATGCTGATTTATTTAAAAAATTAAATTCTCTATTGAAGGAGAACATTACCATCTGATAAAAGGGAAATATAGAAAGCATTAAAACCTTTAAAAGTATTATAGTGATACACAAATTAAAGTTCGACGTATTCCACTTAAAGTCGCCCCAATGGTGACTTTGTGCCTTCAGTAT
>NC_090765.1:9191842-9196842 GCF_036898095.1 Palaemon carinicauda | reverse complement strand
CTGCAGTTATAAGTGAACCCCAGAAGTGAACGGAATACAAACAGCCATTTGTCATTCCAAAGGCGGGCCTAGATGAACGCACGTATGCATGTGTGAGATTACGCACGCTGAATCCGGGTGCGATTAAGCGTCATGTACGCATGTACGCTTTCGGATCAATGAGAAAGGACTTTTGGACTTTCTTTTACGGAATAAATTGTTTGTTTACTGTTTATTTTTAATAGTGACTTTATTTAGGGGTTTTTTATTCATTTATATTAGATTATGTTTATTTTTAAGTAAGTACGTTTGTATGTATGTGCATTTCATGAAACGATATTAACAAACATTAGTGGTTATGATCAACTTCAGATTTTCCCTGAACACTAATTCAGAACTAAAGAAAAAAAAAAACTGTGAGATCTTACAGCATATCTCTTATGTAATAAAGAAAAAGTTTCTGGTTATATATATATATATATATATATATATATATATATATATATATATATATATATATATATATATATATATATATATACAATATTTCTTTTTGGTCACTCTCAGTTCTCCCCGTCCCTCGGAGGGAGGTGAGGTGGTAGTAATATCCGGGTGAGGGGGGGAGGGGTGCGAGTCTATGTGCGTAAATATGGATTTAAATATTCAACTAGTGTAGCTCGCGTACACTAGTAATATGTAGGCTATATACACATACTGTACATACATACATACACAATTTGTATATAAAAGTATTTCATGTCTCGGATATTATTCGATGAATATTCAACACATTATAAAGTCGATCGTTTCACTTATCTTGTCGACTATTTGGAGATAGTTATAAGTAAGTGACATATATATAATATATATATATATATATATATATATATATATATATATATATATATATATTTATATATATATATATATATATATATATATATATATATATATATATATATATATATTTATTTGTATATTTATATAAAGAGGGAGCGAGAGATATTGCAAACGAAGCAGGGGAAGGAGAGAAGAAGGTGGATTGATGAGCTAAGAAAATTTGCGGATATAAAGTGGCACAGGAAGACCAAAAAGAGACGCGAGTGGAATGTCATGTCTGAGGCTTTTGTCCTGCAGTGGACTAGCTACGGCTGATGATGATCATATATATATATATATATATATATATATATATATATATATATATATATATATATATATATATATATATATATATATATATATATATATATATAGATATATATATGAATATATATATATTTATATATTTATATATATATATGTGTGTGTGTGTCTGAATTTTTACGAAAATTGGACCAAAATGTGGGTCACTTGAGAAGCAGCAAGAGATTGCGTATTGGAGGTCCATAGAAAAGTATCTTTAGGAGCCAGGTGACCTATTTTAGCGGATAGATTGCTCATTATTGTTACCTTCGTCAGTATTTAAAAAAAAAAAAAAAACGCACATCACCGTATATATTTTGACTACCAAATATAATGGTTACTTGTTATGGTAGGCAGAGACTTTTTACTCTTTCAGTGATGATAAACTGAACAGTGTTTCAAATAAGTTTTGCTAATTAACGTTACATCACCTCAGGTATCACATTTTGTTATCGAAAGTTAGTGGTGATATTATATAAAAAAAATTCCTGTATGTGTGACTGTAATACAATATATGCAGCAGGGCTTTGCACACATTTACATATTGAGTTTGTTTCTATACTTACCTTGACGATTCTCCTGTTTTCACAAATAAGAATTCTGATCTATAGAATCTTCCAGGTGATTTTGCTATTATTCGTTTTCTAAACTGGTTGTTGTGAAATCTGATATGAATTGAAGACGTTATTATGGCAACATCTTTGAAATATACGTTTAAGAATTATTTTCCCATTCGAAAAATCATCAATACACAACAATCTGACTTCCTGGCGTTAAATCAATTTCTCATTATGGCATTCTCAAATGTTTACACACACAGTCTCACACAAAGTAGATGTGAATAAGCGATGGTTAAAGTTTAGCTGTTGTTGCAGAGCAGGTGAGACGCTACTGCATGGAAGGAGAAGACCTTGGCAGGGCGGGTCTTACCCGAGATACAAGGTATCAAGTTACGACTAAAACACTTAACATATTTCATCCCGGATGAGAGGCTATGGAGATCACTTCATTACAAGGCTTAGGGCTTCAGGCTTTTTCTGCCCTCCCCCCTCCCGCATCAGCATCACACTAAGCCCACTTCCCCGTTCTGTTATATATCGAACATGTTCCCTCTTTTCTTATCGTACATGAATTCATATTTCTTGTTTACCATTATTTCCATTGAAGGATTCTGTTTTTATTCATCTAGTAAAATAAAGAAATCAAGTGGAAAGGTGGGGAGAGAAAGGGGGGGGGACCTTAGCTTGCTCTCCTGAATTACACAGCTAAGACAGGAAACATCTATTTTGCTCTTTTAGAACAAAAAATAATACACATCAGATCTTATCATTAGTATTTTGTAACAACTGGAAAAACCCGAGAAGCGTTTTTGGCTGCTGATTACCCTTCCATGATCTATAAACATTTCACTTTCAACTTTTTTTTTTTTTTTGCATTTTGTTTATTTTCGGAGTCGGTTGATGGGGTAATGGCCAGAATTACAGTGGATTGTCAAGGTTGAAATATAGGACTTGTTGCTTCCAGAGTTTGCATTCTGACAAGTTTTTCTTTAGGGTGATTTTCGTTTTATTACGTTAAGAATAAAGCTTTTAAGTTTTTTTTTTTTTTCCATAATTTTATGAAAATAAAATCTCGTCATCTATTATGCTTTCAGTGGAATTCTGTCCTTTTATGAAGAACAATAAAAGCTATCCTTCTTTCAATTAATTTATTTAAATCTGTCTCCATAAAAAATATGTTCGTTCTTTTTTCATGAATGAACCGTAGAAATATATAGTTCTTATTTCCTTGAAAGACAATTTTTCATTCGTTTTTAGAGGAATCATTGAAGGATGTATTTTTTATAAGTTATATTAATGTCATGCAGTTTCGTGATAGGTGCTTTAGCATGGCTAGTGTTCGATTCTCTTATTTTGTGACGGCTGAGGTATGTTTACTTTTTTTTTATATGAATTTGTGCTTTGCCATTAAGCAAAACTTGATAATTTTGGCTCCTTACAGTAGATAGATTCATGGAGTCTGTATTTTATTTGTATTTTATCATTTGTCAGAATTTCTCCAAAATGGGTGACTTTTAGTTCTTTTCACAATTATGTTCTGGTTTAATTTTGTTTGTGTCCTGTTTATTTTTTTTTTTTTTATTGCTCCGGTTTGTAGGTAACTACTAAACATCAACAGTATTTTTATTAATTACAGCGGCTTCTGTTTCTTAGCATATTTAGATGTGAAGTATTTTATTATAAGATTTATAGCCTCAATAGTGCATGTGCAAAATATGTTTAGGTTGTTTTGAAACCACAAAATACTCGTATCAAATTTTCACATGAATTATATTTTCTAATTCCAGAGCGAGATTTTCTTTTACAGTTTCTCAATGAGAAAAATGTGTTTGTGTAAGATCACCTGCATCTGGTCTAACCGAATTGATATTCAGAGGAAAAGAAAAGAAATCATGAGTTTTGCCAGATCAAAGGTCTGGCACTAAGTGAGACCATTTATCTCTGTATGTTTACAGGGATGTTCTTGCATTTCGTTTAATGCAGTGTGCTTGATTATATCTAAAAACCCCCTTCCTCCTTAGATAAATGAAGGGTGATGATCTTCCTCTCATTGAGACACTTCGCTTTCAGTTGCCCCTAATGCATAAATGCTATCAGTTCAACCCCACCCCCACCCCCCCACCCCAACCCACACACACTAGATTTCCTCGTCCATATCTTTTTCGGAAAGACGAGGGGTGATGATCGTACCTTCATTTTGGCTTTTGTTTTGGCTTTTCTCTTAATGCACAGATCAACTAAGAGAGGAATGAATTCAAAGCTTTGGGGGGTCGCTGATTGGATCTGTTTTACTCGCTAATGGATGGTGATTTTTGTTCAAGGAATTGTCATTTCTGCTGCACATCATGAAGGGGCTTCATTTGACACTAATTAGTCTGTGTCTTCCGTACAATAGCTTAGATATATCTTTCTGCTCTAATTATTATGTATTTGCCACACAATACTTCAATTGTTGCTTGTTATTATGATACATACATTTTTGAAGAAATCTTTACAGTAATTTTCAAATGTCTGGAATAATGAGTTATATTATTATTGAAGTTGGTAATTTCCTAGGTGTTTATATATGTATGTGTAATTGTTATTGTTGTCATGTGAATATTTATTAGTATTATTGCAGCAGATGGCTTAAATGTTGATACCTGTGAACGTGCCTGTCAGCACACATACGCAAACATGTGTATATGTGTGTGTGTGTGTGTGTGTGTGTGTGTGTGTGTGTGTGTGTCATCGCCATCTCCTCCCACGCCTATTGATACAAAGGGCTCTGTTAGATTTCGCCAGTCGTCTCTATCTTGAGTTTTTAAATCAATACTTCTTCATACATCGTTTCCTAATTCACGATTCATAGTTCCCAGTCATGTAAGCCTGGGTCTTCCAACTCTGCCAGTACCTTGTGGAGCCCATTTGAAAGTTTGGTGAACTAATCTCTCTTGGGGAGTGCGAAGAGCGTGCCCAATCCATTTCCATCTAGCCTTCATCATGATCTCTTCCACATATGGCGCTCAAGAAATCTAATCTCTCTTAATTTTATTTCTAATTCTGGCTTGCTATTTAACTCTCAATATTCTCCTGAGGGTTTTATCCTCAAATGTACAAAATCTGTTGGATATTGTTTTATTATAAAACCACGACTCATGTCCATACGGTAACACCGATTTCACTAAACTTATATATAGACTGATTCTTATATGTAATTTCAGGCGATTCCATTTTCAGATTTTACTTAACCTAGCCCTTGTCTGATTTGCGTTTTTAAATCTTTCATTAAACTCA
>NC_090765.1:9179342-9184342 GCF_036898095.1 Palaemon carinicauda | reverse complement strand
AGTAGTAGTAGTAGTAGTAGTATCATAATATTAATGAATTTTCATTCAAAATAATATTATTAGTTAATCTTAGGGTTTATACTAACAAGGACAAAATTTATATTAATAATAATAGTAATTATTATTATTATTATTATTATTATTATTATTATTATTATTATTATTATTATTATTATTATTATTATGTTGAAGAATATTTAATTGGTAATAACATTGGCAGTGAAAAGAGTACTATCAATATTTGAAAAAATCCTAGCTACCATATCACATCATTTTGTCATGGACGTGGGATTTGTCCATCTGAGATGCAAATTGAATGTTATCATGATTGTATTAATCTTGTTTTTTTTTTTTTCCTTCAAAAGTAAATTATGAACACTGCTGCGATTCATGTACCATAACTTCCGCATTTTCTCCTTTACAAATACTCACGGATTTGATAGCCCAGTCTGTACAGTAAAGATTATTCTTGAATTTTACTGTGTCTTTCTTTGTATAGAACATTATTTAAGGCAGTCTATAGTTGAAATGTTATGAGCTTCAAATTATGTATGTATATGATCTGTATTTGTGTTATATATATATATATATATATATATATATATATATATATATATATATATATATATATATTTATTTATTTATATACATGCGCATGTGTATGTGTCTGTGTGTGTTCGTATTTATATATATGTGTATGTGAATATATATATACACACACACATATATATATGTATATATATATATATATGTGTGTGTGTGTGTGTGTGTGTGTGTGGGTGAGTGTAAATGTATACAGAATGGGTATATATATATATATATATATATATATATATATATATATATATATATATATATATATATATATATATATGTATATATATATGTGTGTGTGTATATGTATGAGAGAGAGGGATAATAAAATTCCACAAGCCTCTGCTTGGACGAAATTGCAGAAATATATTATTAATACTCACTACTTCATACTCCTTGTGAAAAAAAAGTCTTTCTAAATTCAAGATGCCACAGAAAGTCTGGTCATAATGGCTTTAACTTATTTTCATTTATTCATATCATTGTCTTGTATGTCCATTTCGACAAGACGATGTTCCAGCAACTGGGAAATGAAGTCTTCCGTCATATTCTTAAGAATTTGATCCTTTCTGAGAATGATCTATTACTTACTATCACACTTCTTTCATCTATTATGAGCGAGCGTCTGAGCTGGAAGATCCGTCCTTCGTTTTCTGCGATAGATTCGTGAGTCGTTTATTATACATTGTCTATATGTCTCTGTTAAGTGTTAAATATTCTTTATGTTCTTTATTACCTCTCTCTCTCTCTCTCTCTCTCTCTCTCTCTCTCTCTCTCTCTGTTGGCCAAATGCGTGAATATTTTCAGTGGCACAACTTCTTTCTCCTTCATTTATTTTCCTTCTTGTCTGAGCCTTTCTCCTCCCTTATCCTTCCTCCTCCTTTAACGTTACTCCTCCATTAACCTTCCTTTTCCTTTTTCATTCAACGTTCTCTCCCTCCCTCCCCTTCATCCATTTCCTCTCTCCCTCTCGCTGTTTACCCTACCTCCCACCCTCTGTATCTGATGTTATTTGCACAGGTAAAAGGGGGAAACGGACCCTGTATACGTGGCCTAATTGCATAAAGCGAGGCAAACTAATCACGCCGTGAGAACACCTGTTTTGTTTAATCAAAAACAAGATGATATCACTTTGATTTACAGCGAGTTGTTATTTTTTAATTGTGTTTCTGTTTGTTTTACTTAGGATCACCTTCAGTGCATTGTTGTTTTAAGCATAAAAATGTATAAGGTGTGTTTGTTATTTTTCGTTAACCTAGTTCTTTATTGTAATTTGTAAGGTTGTTGATACGTTGAAATTCCCTAAATAAAGATAAATGAAGAATTGTGAGATAAAAGCTAAACAGATTCGGAGGATAGGAAAAGTTGCACTGATTCTTCCCCATCATTTTACAGAATCAAAACATTCCATCAAGTCTATTATCTGTGCCAGATCCACTAATCTTCCATTCCAGAATACTCCATAAGGATGTGCGTGAGGTGCACTGTAGCCATTACTGAATGGTCTTCGGATCTTTGCTCCTGACCCTAGCTATACTAGCTTTATATTCTTTTACTTAAAGTCCGGCCTGGATACTTTCTACCTTCTGAATGCTCAACCACTTCTAACTTTTAATCGTTAGTGCAAGTGCTGGGTTTCCCCCCCCCCCATATGTACAGTTGAACATGGGAATTCCTGACACACTTCGCTCTGAGGAAGTGCACCCCGTCACACCTCAACTGTGAGGCTACATCCTCTGTGTAGCCCCGCCCTCCACCTCTTCCATCTCTTCCTACACTAGCTGTTTGGATACTTGCCACTCAGCAAGTGTGTCATAGGGTGCTCTTCTTCAGAGCGAGGTGTGCCAGGAATTCCTGAGTTCAACTGTATTTGGACGATGAATGGCCTCACAAACTCTAGGTCCGGACTTTTAGAGCCATAGTCATATATTTGTTCCAATCCTTTCCACACTCTTGATTTTTAACATTCATGTAGCATATACTCACTATTTCTTGCTTGCTGTAGAATAGAGTTGTTTATCATGAGTTGATGGACATTACAATAGCATAACGAGAGTAAACGCTGAATTCTAATCATCTCGAGGATGTCCTCACCCGCCATTCCTAAGCACAAGTCAACAATGTTTGATATTTATAAATACTTGTAATTGATAAGAATGATAACTTCTTGTAGAATAGTTAGTATCGGTAAGAAACCAGATGTATGCATTTATCGAATGTCTATAAAGCATATTATGGCCAGCACAGGGCACTAGGTATCAAGTGCAGTGTTAAGTGAATTGCAATGGATACTTTCATCACCGTTCAATTACGCACTGCTGAATAACACTTCTTTGTATAGAGAGAAAATGGTAGCTATTTCTGCCTAGTTCATGTGGAGACCGAAGATGTTCACTTAGGTAGTTCTACAGAATATTATTAATAACGAGGAAACATAAGCAAAACGAATCGTTGAAAACGTTAATTTACAAACATTAAATCTTTTGCGCTGGATAATAAGCATGATGTGGAAAGGGTCAATAGTATATAAGATTTTCAGGGGAATTTGTATTTGGTATTAAGTTGATAGGATTAGGTACTCAAAATATTGATACTAATGAGCTGTCAATACAGTACAGTAAGCATTACATGCGAGTCTTTGTAGCGTGCATTAAGCCCGTGGCTATTTAGTCTTCTACAATACTTTATGTCTCCTTTTCTTTTCTTTTCCATCCTCATGACAAATCTCATTTTAACTCATCCTTAATATTACACCTGGGGTCTCTCACATTAATTGGGACTTCGATGCCGAACGACGTTCCCCCCCCCCCCCCGATCTCAGTGCTGGGTGTATAAATACAAATAAATCCAAATATTAAACCTGTAGGGCATTCATCTTCATATTTGAACAATGTGTCAGCCAGTGGGTATATGTTTCTGAATCCTAGGAAGACTAAGTTGTGTTACTAATATTACCATTGAAGTACCATGGACGAGCACCGACAGTTGATTCATCGGTTGTAATGACTAACCATCAGATTCGCGATGGAAAGCACCAGCCAATCAATTACCTCAATTTAGGATCCATTTGTCAAGATCTTGGTGTACGCAGTTGTAGCCTCAAAGTGGCTGCTGACTTTCATATACCAGATAGCCGGTTCTATTTGATACGTTGAAGCGTTGTTGATTATCAAGCTCTCAATTCCAAAGACTTTCAATTTGTTTTATTGTAATTTAGAATTGTTAGACACCTAATTGAATTTTCTATATATGTTACAATTTGTATGTCTTGATATATACGCTGATATTAAGAGAGTTTTCTCTCTTCTCGTCAGGCGACAAGTGAAAGACATTTAAATTAAGTCTCCAGCTAATAAAGCGAAAACAATTTTGTCACCATTAATATACATATTTTTATGTATATATTTTTTATGCATATATAACTCTCTCTCTCTCTCTCTCTCTCTCTCTCTCTCTCTCTCTCTCTCTCTCTCTCTCTCTCTCTCTCTCTCTCTCTCTCTCTCTCTCTGTTGAAGTTTTTGCGCAATTTTATCTATTTGTCTTTTTGTGTATACTCTTTCATATAATATATATATATATATATATATATATATATATATATATATATATATATATATATATATATGTGTGTGTGTGTGTGTGTGTGTGTGTCTGCCAAGTAGTACTTCATAAAGATATTAATTCCCCTCGTTCCTCAAACTGGTTACAAGTCTAATTGCGTCCGGGGTGCCTGCTTCAACCGTATTCCTGAACGCAATTGATTTATTGATTGGCACTGGTGACATTTAGTGGCCTTTCGCTTCCTCCGGTTGGTTTCTGTGTCGGGTG
This sequence comes from Palaemon carinicauda, assembly GCF_036898095.1. Lineage (NCBI taxonomy): Eukaryota > Metazoa > Arthropoda > Malacostraca > Decapoda > Palaemonidae > Palaemon > Palaemon carinicauda. The sequence goes on along the minus strand of NC_090765.1, from coordinate 9,179,920 downwards.
AAACGTAAAGAGCTGAAGTACACGTAATGCATTCAGTGCTGCCGAGTCACTTAATGGGATGGAATTTATGGCCAAATGTATTTATTTAGCATTACTTCAAGTGACAGAAGAATACCATTCTTTTCACGTTTCTTTAGCTGCAGTTCTATTCAACACACGTTTTGTTTGTTTATTTTTTACGCAGCTATTTGTTTGTGTTTTTTTTTGTATTTCAAGTGGTGGTGTATATGTAAACGCAATTACAGACATTTACAGAATTGGGAGGAAATGTATAGAAAGTTAAGTATTTCCTCATGAAAGTAATTCATAAGTATTTTGAGAGTTACATTTTAACAGGAATGTATAGAAATAATTGCTTATTTTTAACTCACAAGCTCTCTTGTGAATATTACCAACGGCTCATATGATTTTAGAATAGTTATAATGTACAATCACACACACATGGATATATATATATATATATATATATATATATATATATATATATATATATATATATATACATATATATATATATATATATATATATATATATATATATATATATATATATATATATATATATATATACATACACA
>NC_090765.1:9169342-9174342 GCF_036898095.1 Palaemon carinicauda | reverse complement strand
AATTTTAAGTAACTTATAGGCAACAAATGGGGCGACAATACACCTTTAGTTGCTAACGTGATAGCTTCTACATAATCCTTGGATTTCTCAATGAAATGTGTAATTCTGTTATGTATGTGATCTATCTTTGAATCATAATACGTTAATGTTGCCAACAAATCCTGTACATCCATAATTTGAACGATATTATCTGAATGTTCATTTAACAAATCCATAATTTTATTGATTGAAGCTAACTGATTCCTTAGTTCTGACATAATCAATTCATCTTTATGAGTCAAGAACTCAATTTTCTTATTTTGATTACTAATTTTAAGACGATAGGAAATTCCTAAACCTAAACTTGCAACAGACCCAAAGATGCTTAATGCAGCATAAATAAACGGATTCCGTCTTTCTTTATGTTCGTGTCCTACAGTCCATATCAAAAGGTCATAAGCCAAAGATCCTGTCTCGCCAGTCTTATTTTTCAAGTCATCAGATAGCTTCTCTGCAACTTTTAATGTTGATCCAAGCAAACTCTTTGTAGTCAAATGAAAATGTCTTCTAAGCAAATCATCCAGTGATGCAGAAAACCTTGAAATGGCGGTTCTTAAGCTAATGACATCATTCTCTTGAAGAAAAATTGCTTGCATATGCACTTCGACAATTACGTTGGTTGATGTAATAAAAATGTCTTCTTGTCTTTCAACTATATTGCCATATTTAAAATATATATTTTTAGTCTTAGAGCTCATCCCATACGAGAAAAATGTCTGAGCGAACAATATCACTCCCAACAACAAAAAATTCATCTTGGAAACCTGTAACGAGAAAAAATATATGTAATTACTCCTGTATTAAAAAGAAAACTTTTAATCACACAAAACAAAATAAAATTTTCCTTCACTTCTTTTCCTCTCTTTTCTTTTTAATTTCTTATGTGAGCCAATGGTACTATTCTCTCATCCGTGGGTTGGGATACGTTTTGAACTCTAAACCTATTGGCCGTTAATGTTTCCAAAATGTTGAATGGGCCTTCAAACTTAGGTGTTAGTTTATAATTGAGCCCTTTTCTGACATTGATTTGAATATAGATGTTATCACCCACGGTATATGTTTTAGTTGGTTTCGCTATTTTATCATGATTCCTTTTCATTATGATTTGTGATTCTTCTAAATTCTTTCGAAGGATATCATATCGACTTATACTTGCATTTATACATTTTTTAAAGGATTTGATAGATTAGTTGTAGGCGTTAATACATGGAAAGGTGTTCTAACTGGGGTACCATACAATGCTTCATGCGGTGACATTTTAATTGATATATGATATGAATGATTCAGAGTACTCAGTGCCGCCGGTATTGCAATATCCCAGTTGGGGTCTGATCCCCCTAGTGTTACCCTCAATATATTTAATATCTTCCTATTTGCTCTTTCCACTAGCCCATTCGACTCTGGGTGATATATCATGGTATTTATTTTCTTTATGTTGAGGAATTCACACAATGAGGTAAGAAAATGATTATTAAATTCACCACCCGAGTCTGAGATTATCATGTGTGGAATTCCATGTTTACAAATGTAACACTCGTAAAACTTCCTAGCGCATTCAATCGCAGTTTTAGTTTTAAGCGCTATTAGTTCTGTATATCGAGTTAAATCATCTATAATTACTAAGAGGTGCTTATTTCCTCTGTCTGACTCGTAAAATCCTGTTAACAAATCTAAATGTATTCTTTCAAAGGGTTGATTGGGCACAGGATAAGCTCCTAGGCTGACAGGTGTTTTCGTATGCCCTTTGTTTTCCTGACATGTGCAACAATTAGCTATGTGTCTTTTTATATCTGTAAGCATTGTATGCCAATAAAACAATGATTTGGCTTTCTGTGACATTAATGAGAACCCAGGGTGTCCATGTAACAGATTTGAATGCAACCAATTCAGGACAGGGGAAATAAGTGAGATTGGTACTACTACCTGGTCGTTAGTTACATGTGGTGTATTGCGGGTTTTCCTTGTCACAGTCCTACACAGAATATTATCTTTGATTATATAATTCTGCTGCTTATACTTTATATATTCCTTTTCTTTATGATTGCCTTTCAAAGCATTTATAATTGTTTCTATTTTCTGATCTTTTCTTTGCTCAGTCTGTAACAATTCAGCACTCCAGCCTAAGTCTTCTTGTTCAGATATTGTTTTTACAATAGGCATGGATGTTGATATATCTATTAATTCAGCTAAAGGCTCCGTACAAGAGGACACGGGGTTGCGTGATAATGCATCCGCAATGATATTTGCTTTCCCAGGTAAATACCCGATTCTTGCGCCAAAATCTTGAATGATCAAATGCCACCGAGTTCGTTTAGGGCTGTGATTGAAGCCTTTAAAGAACTCTGTTAGTGGTTTATGGTCAGTAAGAACCTTAACGGGATAACCGTAAATTATGAACTTAAAATGCACTAGCGAATTAACAATATCTAGTCCTTCCTTGTCTATTACTGCATACTTACTTTTCGGAAGTTCTCAATTTTCGAGAATAGAAAGCTATCGGGAAAAATTGTTTATCATATTGCTGAAGCAATACCCCTCCTACTCCTAAGTCTGATGTGTCTGTTGCAATGAAGAATTCCTTACCGAAGTCAGGAAATTTTAAGATAGGAGAACTACACAGTTCATCTTTCAAAGTATTAAACGCCTGTTGATGTTGCTCAGACCATATGAAATCTACGCCCTTCTTCGTAAGATCAGTTAAAGGAGCGGCTATTATTGAATAGTTGCGTATAAAACGCCTGTAATATCCACTACAACCCAGAAATTGCTGTATTCCCTTGACATTAGTAGGTATGGGAAAATTACGTATAGCCGACACCTTATCATGGACTACTTTAAGACCTTGGCTTGACACCATGAAACCCAAATATACTAATTCTGTTTTGAAAAATTCACACTGACTAATCTTTACCCTTAAGTTATGTTGTCTTAATCTCTGTAGTACTAGTTTTAACTTACGTAGATGTTCTTCTAAGGTGTTGGAAAAGATTACAAGATCATCCATATAGGCATGCAATATATCCCCTAACAAGTCTCCAAACACTATGTTAATCATTCTTGTAAATGTTATAGGAGCACAACGTAAACCAAAAGGCATCCGTAAAAATTCATAATGTCCCCTAGCTGTGCTGAAGGCTGTGTATGGGATACTATCTTCTTCTAATGATATCTGGTGAAAACCTTTAAGTAAGTCCAAACTGGTAAAATATTTATTCTGACCTAACAAAGACAAAATATCGTCAGTACATGGCACTGGGAATCGATCAGGGATCGTTTCCTCGTTTAGACGACGAAAGTCGACGCAGATACACCATGTTCGATCTTTTTTCGGTACAACTATTAAAGGAAAATTAAAAGGGCTGTTTGATTTTCTAATGACTCCTTCCTCTAACATTTTACCTACTTCATCATTTATTTCATTCTGGAATTTCATAGGGAGTCTGTACGAGGGTACATAAATAATTTTCTGCTTGTCCTTTAACCTTATTTGATGCTCTATCACATCTGTTTTTCCTAAAGATCCACCCGTAGTGGAAAAGACATCTTGATATTTAGTTAAAAGTTCAAAAATTTTCTGCTGAATTTCTTCGTCTTGAATGTCCTTACTGATTTTATTTTTAATAGATCACAAAAGGGATTCATCCGCAACTGATTGAGAGTGATTGATTTCAGCAACGGTAAGAATACGATGTTTATAAACTTCTACATCCAAGATATGTTGATTTTTGTGAATTACTAAAGTGTTATTTAAATGATTACAGACTTCGATATTACATTGCTGATGTGAGCCTACTGTATAAGTAGCTTGTGTGACAGACAATCCGTTAATTTTCAAACTTTCACACGCTGAGACAATGTGTTGACGTTTAAGAAGAATGTCAAATTGCTGAGATTTGCATTGTATGTCCTGTTTACGATTTGAATGACTACAGCAAATCCCAGGGTTAGCTCCTCCAACCAACATGACATATTACGTCATTTGTTTTAAACATGTAATATTAACTATTCTAATCATTACATTAGCTCGGCCAGCTATCTCATTTTTTTTTTACAAAAATTTAACAACAAATGTATCGGCAAACGTGCGATTACCGACTCTGAACTGAATATGAGTTATGCCTATGACGTTTAATTCATTATTTCCTATACCTGAAAGTCTAATTCCTGATTTTTCAATCGGAAAGTTTGAAAACAACAAATGATGTGTCTTCAAATCCATAATATTACGTGGACTACCAGAGTCAAAAAATAACGTAAAGGATTTGTGTTCTAAATTTACAGCATATAAGGTTGGCCGTAACTCATTTTGGCTTATTATTGTATGAATTTGTTGCAAATCTACGGGAGCATGCACTGTTTTACTTAATTCGGCCGTGTGTTTCATAGGAAAATCTATTGTCTCACAATTATCTGATAAAACATTAAATTGATTATTCAATACTATTGATGTTGACATGAATGACCTTGACCCAACATCACTCTCTTCCCCACTAGAGTTAACTATGTGGTATTTGCTTTGCTCTGCACATTCTGAAAATTAGTCTGACCTTGCGAGGTCTGGTTTGACGGCCCAGGCTCAGCGATATTTGAAGAAGTGTTTGTTTGTTTCGGACTCTGAACTGCATTGACATTTGGTTGTTTCTTCTTATTGTTAAAATGAGGATTTTTCTTTTTATTTCCATATGGAACTGACTGTGGAATTGACTGTGTATTTCTGGGATATTGTTGTGTCTTACGCGAGTAACATTGACTATAAGAATGCGTTGAGCAAAATTTCGTTCTGCAGTCTGCGCTTATGTGACCTTGACGTTTGCAGTTGTAACACGTCACTCCCGCTACTGGACTGTTAACTACGTTCACTGTTTGTGGTTTTGTTTCATTCTTTGCAAAAACTTGAGTTAACACGGGATTGAGATCTGGACACTTGGACATGTGTTTCTTTGTCTGTTTATAGATATCCA
>NC_090765.1:9139342-9161842 GCF_036898095.1 Palaemon carinicauda | reverse complement strand
TTACTTAATACAGCAGTGACGTATTAACCCAGGAGAGACCAAATATTGTCAGAATTCTTGATAATTGGGACTTTCTTTTTCAAGTGTGGATTAAGATCGAAAATGTAATTCTTGAACTTTGATTTAATTTATTACATTTTAGCTGCATTAAAATCAGGTATTAATATATTTCCTGAGTCAATGTTATTATGACTTCTTGTTATGTTACTGAGGAACCAATCCTTTCTATGTGATTTCCACGAAGAATCCCAAAAGGAGCATTATTCTTCTAAACTGCACCGACAGAAAATGTGTGTCGACTTTGCTAATTCTTTATTTATCTGGACCTTTTTTATAATTTTTTGCTACATATCATAGTAAATATTTTTTTTTATTGAGAAATGCCCTTTTGTAGTATGGATAAGTATTCATAATATTTGTTTTGGTTACTGCATTTATATTTTTATGTAAGTATCCCTAATATTGGTTTTGGTTACTGCATTTATATTTTTATGTAAGATACAGGGCAATACAAAAAATAAAACTTTGTGGGCATGGTGGCGCTGGCTAGGATAAATGATTATACATATCCTGTTTCTTTTTATCCACTGAATTATTCATTTCTTTACTGATCTGTTTTCAAACATGACTATTTTTTTCAAGCTTCACATTCCCTTATCTTTTAGCAAAATAATACCTAATTCATGTCCTCAATTCACTGCCTGACTAATCTTGCACCAGATGAGTACTCAGAGGTGAATCTTATGACATGTGCTAAATGTGTTTGTTTGTTTGTTTGTTTTTTTCTGGCAATTCGTCCATCCATTCCTGAGCTGATGTCGCCGTCAAATACCAAGCAGTTGTTTGCCACAATAAAGCTGTTTATTCCAGTTTATGCACACCCAATATTGTCTGTTCTATTTTCGCATGACGCTCTCTCTCTGTCCTTCTTACTCTCACTATCTCTTCTCTCTTCCTACCCTCATTTTTACTTATTTTGCTTGTGAAATATAAGGTTTTTTTTTTCCATGATTTTAAGAATATTTTGACATTTCACGGACTTCAGTATTTTTATCCAACGTTTTTGTGCCCAGATATTTGGTTCGATTTAATATGCTATATTCTTTCCTCTTTTTTTTTTCTTCACCACCAGTCCTTGGGATCTGAACATTTCACACGAGTTGAATACAACTGGTTGGTTTTCTTTTCAAAATACACAGAACGCGAGGAGTGTAATATGCTCTTTCTATAGGCCGTAAAAACAGTGTATTTCTTTCCCTTTGTGTTACATATGACACATTAAATGATGCTATTTGTTTGCTCTTTTTCAAAGCGAAATAGATTCTCTCTCTCTCTCTCTCTCTCTCTCTCTCTCTCTCTCTCTCTCTCTCTCTCTCTCTCTCTCTCTCTCTCTCTCTCTCTCTAAAATCTTTATGCAGTTCTATTTTTGACTCGACGCTGGGCAAAGGAACAACTTCTACTTATTTGTCTTTGATATTTGATATAGTTTGGAATGATAACTTTTGCAATCGTACATAAAAAGAACTCCCTTTTGATTTCCTTAGCATTGATAAATAAGAGTGATATCAATATCTATCTATCTATCTATTTATCTATCCATTTATATATATATATATATATATATATATGCTATATATATAAATATATATATATATATATATATATATATATATATATATATATATATATGTGTGTGTGTGTGTGTGTGTGTGTGCATATTTGTTTGTGCGTGTGTGTGTGTGTGAAACACTTGTTTGTGTTGCTAGTGTTTTCACATGTATTTTTTCAATATTTATATATAGATAATATTTACTTCATTTATATATATATATATATATATATATATATATATATATATATATATATATATATATATATATATATATACAGTATATATATATGTATACATTATATGTGTATTATATATTTACAAGTATATAAATATACAGTATATCTACAGTATATATATATATATATATATATATATATATATATATATATATATATATATATATATATATATAAAATGCATAGTTGGAACCGTTGGTGACACCAAACATAGACACAACATAAATTCTGGGAATACGAGGCCCAGAAACCTCGATAAACTTCGACCAAAGTCAGATAAATAGTTGAGAAGACTTTAATCCTTCAAAATACAAGCGGGCGAAGACTGGGCCGCCTGCAGGGGTCCTGTGGTCCTGGGAGTGGCTAAGGACCTGGAGAATAAGGCTTTCAGAAGGACAAAAGTTATAAAAGCCTGTTGAACACGACACCCGGTGAAGAACAAGAACAAGAACACGGTGAACTTTCTTGTTCATGATAGGTCAGGATGTTTTCGGAAAGTTGTTCGTGAAGTTTTATATATAAATGGCAGCTATTTTTAGTATTTTTTTTTCTTTTTTTACTCCTATACATTATTTATATGTTTGCAGAGATTGAGATTTCACGACTTATAATCTTTGGAAATTCAGACGAAATTTGAGCAATAAGCCTTAGAAAATATGTTATAAATGTCCTCACCTTTTCTGGCTTCCCATCAGCGCTTCTAGATGACATCAAGAATATAAACTCTTCTATAAATGCGATATAAATTAGTATTTGCGTTAAGAGTGAATTGACCAGCATTAAGATAACATTCAAGAAGGCGTACAGCTCTCTCGCATTTGTGACGGTTGATAAAACATATCTGGAACCAAAAAAAGAAAAAAAAAAGACCCTTCGCCTCTCGTCACTTCCCCTAGGGTCCCATCAGAGCCAAGATGCTCTGGAGAAGTTAGGGAGCTCATTTCGTGTGGGAATTAACTGATTATGCAAAAGACGTTTCGTCTTGGTTGGATAGATGGACACCCGAGTCTCTTTTGTAGGACATTTTGTGTTTCCTTGGCGTTTTTGGTGCCTCGTTCTGCTTAACATCTCTTATTTTCATTGGTATGAATCATATATAAATGCCCTGGTGTAGTGGAAAAAAGGCTAATTGTTTGATAAAAAAATTCTTGTGGGAAAAAGTAAATTTAAGGAAAGAAGTCTGTAATAAAGCAATGATTAGAAGTGCAAATAAAGGAAAATGTCTGCATAAATAAAACTTCATCTAACAAGTTCCCCATTAGATTTTATCTCCTTTTGGTTTTATGTTCCATTCCAAATCTTAGACTTTATTTTACCATATGGGACTAACTATCAAGAACATAATTCTCTTAACCGTGATCGAACATGTCACTCTGGCAAGTTGCAGTATTATTGAACAAGAGCTCAGTTACATGAATCCCTCCTAATAATCATTTGGTATACTACCTAGGCTTGAAGAAGAATTGAAAGCCAGGATTTTGAAGTAAGATAAAATATTGTAAAGAGCAGAGTTTTATTCAAACAAAAATCAGTAAATAGATACCGGTATAGAAATAGAAAAGAACAAGCTATATCTACGTTTGTCCCGTCAATTTATAAGAGTAAAAGCATGTACCATGATGATGCCGCAGTGCACTCTTAAAATAGCGCCAATCTCTATTGGACCTTGTGACGTCATGTTGCCTTAATAAACTTTGCATTCTGACCTTCAGTGAAACGATAAAACGCTTCTTGGGAAAAAAAACTGCCTATTCAGCATATGTTGTCTTGAAGATATTTCACTAAATTGGGTTTTTAAAGGTTTAAAGGCTGACCTGAATGGCAGAGGCAAGGGACAGTGCCATTGCTCTAGCTAAAAAGACGTTGCCTTAGAGACTGATCATGTACATATATTCAGCGCCCAAGCCATCTCCGCCCAAGCTAGGACCAGGGAGGGCCGCCCAAGCTAGGATCAGGGAGGGCCAGGCAATGGTTGCTGATGTCTCAGCAGGTATACCTCTAGGCTCCCCCAACCCCACCACCCATCCTTAGCCCACAAGGATGGTGAGGTTCCAGATATTAAAGAAACTATTCATTTTGGGTGGAAATCGAACCCCAGTCCGGGAGCACCAGGCAGGTACGCTTCCAATAGGCCACCATATTCCAAACACAATTAGTTTGGCTCTTGATGATACAGGAATCCATGTATACCATGCAATCCATTGGTGGTGTGTTTTTTATCTGCTGCTGAAAGGTAGTATCTGTAATAGTAATGGTAACATGCGGACATGAGTTTCGTTATATAAGCTCTTTATATAAGCTATTCCGCATTTTATATGCCAGCAATTTGGTTTATCGATTTTTTCATATTCTGGCAACTGGCATCAGATAGTTTCATTTATAAGCTTTGAAAATGTGGTCATATATATATATATATATATATATATATATATATATATATATATATATATATATATATATATATATGCATGAATGTTATATATATGTTTGTGTAAATGGAATTATTAGATAACAACAGGAAAAACATACGCCCTTGCATTTGTAGGCACCACTTTGAATTATTTTTACAGTATTATGTGCTTCGTACTCAATCACGCAAAAACCAGCTAGGTTAGCGGCAATATTGGTCCCTAGACTTTAAAGGTTTGACTGAAATTGAAGGGTCTTTGAAGTTGCTTCAACTCGAATGAAGACCGGTCATACCCACCTGACACATACTGTATATATTTTAGATGGCATCGGCCCTGTAGATTGTGCTGATTGTGGCTTATTATGTCGACTGACATTCTGGTGCATCGCTTGCGTTCCTTGAGGAGCAGGAGATAGTATGGCCTTCCCACGAAATCTTCAAAGGGGATTTGGGATGAAGAATTCATGATAAACCCTCTTCTTTTTAAGGGATCTTATAATGATTTATTTTTTCTAAATGATCAATGTTTATAGATGCATGAATTTATATTAGTAATTTCTTTTAAATTTATTTGTATGAGATTTTAATCCTTCTGAATAAGATTTACCTATATATTCACGACTGCCCCCAGTGCCAGGTCATATGGCGTGAAATACATTTTACTTTTTATTGCACACCATTATTATCTTTCAGTAGTGAAAGGGCATAAATCGTATATTTAAAAAAAATTAAAAACCTTTAGATTGTTTTCAATATCACTGAAATTAAAAGTTTGGAAAAAATGTATTTAGCCTACAAATAGAAGATCATTATTTATATACTTTATTGAAGGCATTGTTTGTAGGTAGTTTTTCTTTGGTGAACAACAGTTCGTTAATTGTTGTTAACATGTGTCACCTCACATGGCGATACCACAGTAGGACGAAAATGATGACTGACTACAGGCGTGGAGTTCAAAGCAGGAGATTAATGATTTAACAAAGGGACTGAGAGTCAAAAGAGTGACTAAAAGTAGTCACCGTTTGAGAGAGAGAGAGAGAGAGAGAGAGAGAGAGAGAGAGAGAGAGAGACTTTATTAACATTTTATGAATGGTTTCATACCCGGGGGATAAGGATTGCCTTGTCAAGGCCTTCCCATTCTTATGTTAAACTATTCTTTTGACATGACACTTGAATGTAGTCTCTCTCTCTCTCTCTCTCTCTCTCTCTCTCTCTCTCTCTACGACCCACAGCGGTCGACTAACAACTAGGTCCATGATTCGCTACTTAGGTGAACGAAGGCTTTATATCTTTAGGAACACGTCCGGTTCGGGATTTGAACGTGAGCCCCAAAGCGTGACAGCTGAGAGACCACGAAAACGCCACGATGAGAGAGAGAGAGAGAGAGAGAGAGAGAGAGAGAGAGGGGCGGGTGGGGGGGGGGGGAGGTTGGAAGGGGCTTACTTGCATATATCAAGACGAAACGACGCTAATCTATTCTATTATACAGTAGCTACAATTCTTGTTATGACACGTCTGCAGAGTTATGGCATTCTTTTCATACATTGAATGGCCCCTTAGTCCTACAGATCCTTTTCTGGTCAGGATCCTATTTCTTTCTCTGCTCTTTTAACTGTTTATAGAGGATATCTCTCTCTCTCTCTCTCTCTCTCTCTCTCTCTCTCTCTCTCTCTCTCTCTCTCTCTCTGAGATCGGAAGGGCGCGCGTGTGAGTGAACCTTCGAGGGAGAGTCCAGAAAAAAAATATGACAAAGAAATATCAGAATCCCTTATGTCTGTTCCGTAATATATAGGAAACCAGATAAGAAAAAAATGAGCTTCAGTCTCTTTCGCACATAAAACATCTTTGGCTACTTTACACACGCGTCGCCGTCTGCCTCCCATTCAGTTCGGCTGTGTTTATTTTAGACTACCTCGAGGCATCTGGTTTGTATGTGGTCCTGGTGGAGGGAGGGCAAAGGAAAATGGAGGGAAAAAGGATGGTTTTGTGAGGGAGGGAGCTGTGTCCTTAGAGAAAGGACCCCTTAGTTCCTCGCCATGCCAGAAAACTTTTCGATATTCAATAAACAAAAGTGTGAGACATATGGTAGTCCGGATCACATAGATCCACTATATAAAGTGAAAGAAAGAACGGGAAAAAGAAAAGTTAAAAGTACATAGAATAGAGGGGTTGGGGGAAACTTGAGGTGGGAAAACATCTGGTTCCTGGAGGTCAGTGAATAAGATTTGACAGTGATAAGTCCCAGATATATCTGCGCGAGAATAAATCTTAGGAATTCATATTACTCTGAGGATCAAACGTCATAAAACCCTTCTTGAGAATACAGTTACTGGCGTTTAAGATGGTTTCAAAAGGGGTTTTTGACGATGGCATTCAGAAGCTTGTGGCTAGTAACAGCCCACCTAACTCCAACGCCATTGGTTGGGAACTCATTAAAAAGCCATCAAGGCATGGATAAAAAAATGGGGGGTGGGGTTAGGAAGGAAGGGGTGAAAGGTTGGTTAAGGAAAGGAAGAGTTGGGGGCGTAGAGAGTTGACTTTTTTAAAGACATGAGTATGTATGCCAACGGTTTGTATCATTGGCGGCGGCGTCTGCTTGTCCCCGTCATGTTAGCGGCCTCGTATATGCATATTATGACCTCATTTTATGGCCCTCTGGTGAGGACAGAGAAAAAATCAACATTTGTGTTGACGTTGTCTCAACACTTAGCCGTGTGCAAACAACACAGGGTCTCTCTCTCTCTCTCTCTCGAGTAGCTCTCCTGACATGTTTTCATTCGCTGACATTTTTTGGGTTCCTCAGTAAACACACTTGGGTGCACACAAGTGTTTACCTTTTGCCATTGATAATGCGCAGGAATTAAGGTTCAGGAACTGTAATTTGTGAAGAGATTATTTACATGAATGACATCCGTCATAACAGGCGCTCTTTTAGTCCTTTACGATGGGCGCTTTGAGTAATGAATGATTTATGAATGAGGTGTTGAAGAGGATTTCAATGGTACTTGTAGAGAGAACATTTTGTATTTCGTAAATCATCAGTGTTAATTGATTGGTGCTGTTGAGCGTGCTTGGCTTCGGTCAAATTCATTAAAGAAACCGGAGTATGTGTTTTCAGTCAAATCCAATATACTAATAAGGCAGTTGCTAAATGTGGTCGAGTTGGTCGGTAAGTCTTGGAGTACGAATTCAAAAGCTATTAGTCTGTTGAAGCTACAAGCACTGCAGAGGTTATAATGATAGATTGAATGTTAAAATATTGGTATTATTTTTTGCAATGATCGATCATCTCTTACAGTTTCTCTGACGTAGTGCAGTAAAAGTCAGTTACCATTAGTGCCAGAGTGATGTGGTCGTTCAGTGTCATGTGTTGAAAGAGAAGATTGAATCTAGTGAAAATTTATCATTAAAGATTTCTGTTGTGTTCCAAAACAATAAACGGAAACTTTAATTAAGCACTGCACTTCAGTTGCAGAGTTTGCTAGAGTCACCCTTTGGTAATTTGATGTTTTCAGTATTAAGATAATCGTTAGATGAAAATTAGTCAGATGGAGTCCCTTGTGATTCATACATTACAACAAAATTTATGGTCATGGAATTGATCATAATTAGATTTCATGAAAAATAATATAGTTTTTCCTCTTGGAATGGATATATTTTATCAGTGTGATTAACGTAGGTTTTCACGTAAATTTGCAATTTTGATGTTAAGTCGGTTGTTGAATTACAGTATATTGAACTGAAGAATAACGAATATTCTAATTGCATACTATTATTTTGGAATCTGTAATTCTTGACAGATTTGAAATTACATATTCTTAGTTGTGTCAGTAATAGTCGGAAAAGGAGGCAATTTCATTGATAAAGGATGGAAGAATAACAACATTTTGTTACTATTTGTTTTAATAGAAAAGGACCACATTTTCTTGTTCTTAGCACCACATGGGTAGAGCCTTCCGGTTTATCAACTAGTGTTTAGGGCTGAGGATTTCAATTACAACTCCGTTGTCTTAAGGCTAGCAAATGATGGCATTATTTACAACTTGTTGGACAGGGAAGCGGTTATCCGGGAGTGGTCCACAACCTATGAAATTTAGTTATGTGTTGTACAACTCAGCCACATGCCCATGATATATGTATGTATATATATATATATATATATATATATATATATATATATATATATATATATATATATATATATATATATATGTGTGTGTGTGTGTGTGTGTGTGTGTGTGTGTGTGTGTGTGTGTGTGTGTGTGTGTGTATGTGTGTGTGTATCAACAAAATTCAACAACCACGATGACAAAAACTAATAAAGAAAAGAATCTTATCATCTTTCCCCGTCTTAGCTTTGCTATTGCCTACAAAGATGAAACCCAGACCTTATGAGGAATCTTCAATCGAAATGTTGCCCCGATAGCCCCTAATCAGAAGGTAAAACATATACAGTAGTATATAGCAGGCCCAACCTAACTGCAACTCTTGTGATGAGGAACAGTACTGTCCTTGGAGGACCTATGCACAAACGTAGTCTATTTGTTTCTGTGTATGGAGATGTGTAAATCTCACAGAAAAGACAACAGTGGACACAGTGCCACAACACTCCGAAGATATATGTTGACACACAACAATCAGGGGGCCAATAAACCAACACATTTAGATGTCCACGACAGGAAACCATTTCTTAAAGAATTAACTGATGAACCCAAATTATTCTCAAGTAGAACAACTACGTCAAGCTTATAATGGCTGAAGCTGTAAGCATCGCCCTCCAAGAGCTAACATTGAACATTCAACGTGATTCTAATTACACGGTCACTTCAAGCAGAAAGTGATACAGATAATCTCTTGTGGTAAAGGTCCGAGCGTATATATACATATATATATATATATATATATATATATATATATATATATATATATATATATATATATATATATATATATATGTATATATATATATATATATATATATATATGTATATATATATATATATATATATATATATATATATATATATATATATATATATATATATATATTATCAACCGTTATCCTCTTTATAATTTAAGGTTCTCTGGATTTTGAAACATTGCCCCTTTTTTATTTCTTATTCTTTATTTCTATAGAAAATAACTTCAAAATAATTAATCATAATCTTTGTAGAACCTTATGTATAAAAAGCATTGTAAACTTATGTTAATCAATAATCACTTGATAAAGACATATTTTTGTGGAAACAGTCCCGTAGTGATAGATTAAATTAAGAAGAAAAATATTCATAATTTCTTCAACCAAAGTCTCAATCCTAAGAAACTTAGAAAACTGGGGAAATACGAAGATTTTTGTAGGAAACATATTGACGCCACTAATGCAATCTCCATTTGCGTGTATATATATATATATATATATATATATATATATATATATATATATATATATATATATATATATATATATATATATGTATGTGTATATATATATATATATATATATATATATATATATATATATATATATATATATATATATATAGCTAGATAATTATTGATTAATCGGCTCGCCTTTGGAAGGTGCAGCAAAAGTAGATGCAAGGTTTAGGGATAGCTTCTTCCGACAGTGCACGCAGCTGTAGATGGTGATAAGGGCGTTTGGCTAGTACTGAGACATCATAATGCTGTTACCTACTTACCTTGAGCCACAATATGGATTAAAAAAGATAGGAAATATTTGTCATCTAGATAACGACGATATTGTTAAAGAACGTGTTACCCTTGGTAACCATAAATTTCCCCTAATACATATTGCATGTAAGTCAATCCTATCATTATCCTCTTCGAGATGTGTGTGGAGGATGTTATAGGGGTGGGGGAAGGGTCATCCCCCCTAGGGAGGTCTTGCAACGCCAGCAGTGGATCCTCAGCTTGAAAACGCATCCAGTTCAGGATGTATAATACAATCTAACATAATTTGTCTCCGAAGGGTACTAACATCTGATCGGAAATTGAAAGTAGATGGCGTAAGCGTCGCTTTCATATCCGGAAGGTGATATTTGAACCTCTCGTTCTATGGACGTTCGTAATATTCTTTCCATACGAGGCGGAATTATGGACGAAAATAAACCGTTACTGCTCAATCCACGAGGATTTAATTCATTTTTTTACGATTGACTCCGGATGGGCTTCGCTGGAAATGGGACATTAATTGAAGGGCAGGAGGTGGATCAAGTATTGATTTCTGTATTATTAAGGTTTTATGACGTTTTATTATTGCCATTTTGTGCAGTATTATTGTTATTTGTCTTTATCCTTATCTTTTTCGATCTAACCGTGTCTTCTACATCCAGGTAGATAAATAGTTTATCCGTGTTCTCTTTTGTTATTGTCATTTTATACTTTAATTTCTTTATCCTTATCTTTTTTGGATTAACATTGTATTAAATGACAGTTTTATATGCTTTGCACATATGTGCGTATAGTAAAAATGTAACGATAGTGATGATGATGATAATGAATGCGTTAAGATGTTTTTGTTATGGTTTCATTATTCAGATTTTATCTCATTCTTAATGTGAAATGAGTAGTTGCGTTGTCTATATAATCATTAAATAAAAAGTTTTAGTTAGTTAAAAATTCTCACAAGTTTAAGAATAATGAATAGTGTGAATTGTATGCAGATATAGTCACTTAGTTTTAACTTAATCATCTGCCATTAGGAAAGTTTTTATAACGATTCCATTAAGAAATATAAGGTTGCTTTATTACAGTTTTGCAGGTATAAACACACAATTTTATAATAATAAGATAATAGGTTGAGGTTGGATTGTTAAACAAAAAGATTTTAAACCAGCAATGCAAGAACAGAAGTTTCCGTGAAGATTAGATGAAATACAGTTTATAGCTCTATTTTTAATTTTTCACTCATTCCAGGTTAGTCTCTCTCTCTCTCTCTCTCTCTCTCTCTCTCTCTCTCTCCTCTCTCTCTCTCTCTCTCTCTCTCTCTCTCAGGTTATTACAGGATTTATATTTCAATTTCCGACGTAACTTATCGGTGATTGGAAATAACTTTCGTTCTAACTCGGTAGGGATTGAAATTATTCTAATGTAGCCTCCCTTTGGTACAAAAAAATTATAGAACATTTCACTCATTTGAAAATAGAAGGAAGAGTAACAGACACCGGCCGACCTAAAAAACATTTCGTCTTTTCTTTTTCCGATCTTATACAAACAATAGTTTCCTACATCACATCCCCCTCCCCCTCCTTTAACATCTCCTCCCTCCCCAGTGACCCTACCCACGTCTCTTCATCACCTGCTGACTTTGTAAGAACCAATCAAGTGGAAGAATTACGCCTCCTGATTGGTGGTTTAGGATTCCGAAAAGCGCTGGCGACCTCAGCTACGGAATACAGAGAGTAACGAAGGTCTAGGTTGACTGACATTTAGGAGAATTATCGAAATGAGAGAGAGAGAGAGAGAGAGAGAGAGAGAGAGAGAGAGAGAGAGAGAGAGAGAGAGAGAGAGAGAGAGAGAGAGAGGGGTGGCTGACGCTTGTAAAAGTGAAGTGGGAGGCTGATCTGGTTTCTCTCTGGGATCACGGTTTTTTAACGTGATATTTTCTGTAACACACTCACTTAGCGTTGATCGTGTATAATTACCCTTCGGATGAAAGGTGTGAAGGGGTTATTTGTAACATTATGTTTAGTATTGTAAAGTCTCATCTTACACTCTTTTGCGCTCTGCTGTCATATTATAGATTTGATTATTTTATTACATGCATAGAATTGGAATTCTTCGAAAAAAATTTATAGAAAACTTAGGATAAGTGTATCTCTCTCTTAAGAGCAATATGGATAAGGTTCTTGTCCCCATAATACTTACCCAGGTAGGAATAGATAGATCTTAATATAGAATTCACTTCATATTATATATGAAGTGAATTCTATATTAATTGTAAACTATGGATTTTTTTAGATTATAAAAGTCTTGAAGTTTAATTGAATTTGTGGTAAAGCACTTATCTAATGTTTTGAAAGTCGTGATTGGCTACTAACCTACATTCCACCCAGCTCTAGATAGATACCAGCATCTATGACAGTCAAATAAAAGATGTATTTCCTGAAACCTCAATTCTGAAGATTTATCGAGTAACTAGACCGAAGTATATCTTCTGGTGGTACTGCCTGTGAAGGGGATTAATGTTTATATATGTTTATATTTAATTTATATATATATATATATATATATATATATATATATATATATATATATATATACATATATATATATATATATATATATATATATATATATATATATATATATATATGTGTGTGTGTGTGTGTGTGTGTGTGTGTGTGTGTGTGTGTGTGTGAAAAGTGGAGAGACTTGAATGCAATTAGTACTCTAACCTTATTGGTGACGTCATTGGAATCACAATTAAGAGTACGATGTTATCACCAATAAGATGGAAGTAATAAAACCAATGAAGTCTTTTCTCGTTTTCTTTCGTGGCTATCATACATATACGGTAACCTCGTCACTTGTCAGCTGTCATAGTAACTATACACACACATACATATAAATGCATATGTGTGTGTATATATATATATATATATATATATATATATATATATATATATATATATATATATATATATATATACATACATATATATACATATATATATATATACATATATATATATATATATATATATATATATATATATATATATATATATATATATATATAATCTGGTATTAACTGGCATAGAAAGACCATAACAGACGTGAGTGGAACATGTCTTGATTCGTTTGTTCTGTAGTGGACTATTTAACCACAGATGAATATATATATATATATATATATATATATATATATATATATATATATATATTACAGCATACATATATATATATATATATATATATATATATATATATATATATATATATATATATATATATTACAGCATACGTGTGTTCATCGACTATATTGTTGTATTGTTAAAAATGTTGAGAAATTGACATTTTTGGGGGGGGGGGGGCGTGGCTACAATTAATTGATGAGCGAGATCTCTGATCTCAGTAAAGTTCCATTTTAGGAATGCGCAGATGTATCTAAATCTCACATATCTACGAGAAAAGAAAATGCCTCTTCAAAGTCATCTGGGTAGGAAGCTAACATCCCGTTGAAATTCCCCTCGCATATCTCTCAGTACAAACAAAGCCCCCCCCCCCCCCTCTCTCTCCTCTCTCTCTCTCTCTCTCTCTCTCTCTCTCTCTCTCTCTCTCTCTCTCTCTCTCTGGTGAGCAGCACAATGAGTAAATTAACTGGTTGCTATTCAATTGTTTGTGGTCACAACTTGAGTAGATATAGGAATTGAGGTCTATCCAGAACCTGGAAGCCAACAGTATTTGTGGTCAAAATATTTCCCGTATATAATGAAGAGAAACGTCTCTGACTCTATACAGTATACAGTAGATATATATTTCTGGTCACGCTTAGTAAGGGAGTGGGAGTAGCCATATCTTAGAGAGAGAGGTACCTCGAGAGGTACACTTGAAAGTCACATTTCCCAAATTGCCACACTGCCGTGATGTAGTTTGGGAAAGGGGGAGTGGGTGGGAAGGGTTGAATCTGTGCTTATTCTTATGCGTTCATATCTATTTAGATATATAGCCGCCAGGTTTAACGGGTCACGTTCACGAGTGTGTATTATACATACATATATATATATATATATATATATATATATATACATATATATGTGTGTGTGTACATACTGTGTGTGTATATATATATATATATATATATATATATATATATATACGTACTGTATAAATGTAAATATAATATAAATACATATATGTATAATTTATATATATATGTATATATATATGTATATATATAATATATATAAATATATATGTATATTTATATATATATGTATATATATATATATTATATATATATATATATATTTATATTATATATATATATATATATATATATATATATATATATATATATATATATATATATATATATAAATATACATACTGTATAGATGTAAATATAAATATAAATATATATATGTATATATATATATTATATATATATATATATATATATGTATATATATATACACGTGTGTATGTATGTAAAGTATGGTTAGTGACTCTCTCTCTCTCTCTCTCTCTCTCTCTCTCTCTCTCTCTCTCTCTCTCTATCTATCTATCTATCTATCTATCTACTCTCTCTCTCTCTCTCTCTCTCTCTCTCTCTCTCTCTCTCCACAGCCATTGTTTTCGTTGAGCGATCCAGTCAGCTTGCGTTCTCTAAACGCCTGGCATTATATGACTCGTAAGATGACATTCAAATAAGACAGCGGTAGTTCTTCCCTGCCTTCCCATTGCCATTAGCGTTACGTGCTATGGGCCCTGGGGAATTCGTAAGGGGGGAAAACCATGCGGGCTTTGAAATTAAGAGGAAAAACTACCCCAATAAAATTTTTTCCCCCTTTGTGTTATCTTTCCACTTTTCTCAACTTATTTTTTTCTGTAACGCTAAGTATCTTGGGGAAAAGTTTAATGTTGAATAAATAGGGGCCACGAAATATCGGCTTTGTATTTTTTTTCTTTTTTTTTTTATGATGGAAAAATTGGGTGGTTTAGAAAACAGTTTTTTTTTTCTTAATGATTAATAAAGTTTGTATGCGTTTAGTTAGTTCTTACTTTGAAGGTTCCCCAGAAGATATATTTAGTATCTATCTACACATATTGCTTTATGTTTTATATTTTTCCTGTTTTCTTTCGTTATTCATAGATATATTCAGCTTAGTATGTATATATATATATATATATATATATATATATAATAACAATGTTTCAGTTTCGATTATTTTATTTAAAAATCTCAGATTTACGCTACTTTTACAATTCATTTATATACTGTATAAATGATCAATTAATTCAACAATTATATTCTAAAGGTCACAACAAGAAGAAAAGTTAAAAAAAAATTAAACATTTCAGCATTCCAGAGACCCTTTGAAAATGATAAAGAGGAAATTGACTTGAGTATGTTTAAATATTATATGCACAAATATACACACGTACAAAAATACACGCGGACTTGCACATTGTGCACCATCAGAGAGACCACCCTCTGTGCAGGTCAGGCTGTCAAGAACGCTCTGCTGTCAGGGTCATGCAGCGGCTAGGGGCACGCGGGCAGCAGTAGCGAGACGACATTTGTGTGTGCATGTGTGTGAATATACTTAAGCATATCATCATCACCATCACCATCTCCCCCTCTGCCTATTGACGCAAAGGGCCTCAGTTAGATTTCGGTAGTCGTCTCTATCTTGAGCTTTTAATTCAATAATTCTCCATTTAGCATCTCCTACTTCGCACCTCATAGTCTTCAGCCATGTAGGCCCGGGTCTTCCTTCTCTTTCCATTGACTGACTTAATCCATAGAGAATTCAT
Organism: Palaemon carinicauda; assembly: GCF_036898095.1. NCBI lineage: Eukaryota > Metazoa > Arthropoda > Malacostraca > Decapoda > Palaemonidae > Palaemon > Palaemon carinicauda. The sequence goes on along the minus strand of NC_090765.1, from coordinate 9,146,082 downwards.
ATTCTAGATACATCAAAGGATAGCCAGTTCCTTGTGATGCGCAGTGTCTATTTAACTAGGCAAGTGACCCCTGCCGGTCATCAGGAGTAAAAGCCGAAGCATATACTCAGTCAATTTTTTTTATTATTATTTTTATTATTATAAATGACCTCTGAAACTGAAATATTTTCATTTACACGTTTTTTCCTATTTTGTGTGATCTTTAGAGTATCATAGTTAGAGTAATTGTAATTTTAGCTGAAACCTTAGTTATAAATAGTGTTGTAAAAATAATGCAAATTACTAATCACTTAATAGACATAATATTGTGTAAACAGTGTTTTAGTGTTAAATAAAGGAATGTGTATAATCGCCGTTTCTTTAATCAAAGACTCACGCCGGGGAATTTGAGGAAAATGCGTAAATACCAGGGTTCCAACAGAAAATACGTTGCCTTTAACGAGTTTAATCATATACACATACATACATATATGTGTATATATAATATATATATATATATATATATATATATATATATATATATATATATATATATATATGTTTGTGTGTGTTTGTATACATTTGTATTTTCTTATTGCATTTTTTCCGTCTTTCGTTGTAGTATTCTACGGGGCCATGAAGTGATCTTGTAATAAAAAAACACTAAAAAGACAAGGCCTAAGGCTCTTGTGATGGCATTTTGCCTACTAGGAATGCGTCTTCGATAAACAGGATCTGATACGCTTTTGTGCCTTTTTTTTTTTACTGCCATGTGAATTCTTACTTGGATAATTGATAAAGAGTTCAACAATATAATATTTTAAAGAATAATTATTAACAGTCAACCTGAATTTTCAAGTTTGACGTCTATTTACTATTATTGAGGCCAGTCCTAGATTCCATAGGCTTTTTGATTGACCCCATCAATTAATTTATTATTATTAATATTATTATTATTATTATTATTATTATTATTGTTGTTGTTGTTGTTGTTGTTGTTGTTATTAATAGTTTTTATACCGCAAAAGGTGTTTACCAAATATGCAACAGATTTAAAGAAAACTTATGGAGTTACTTCCACATTTTTTCAGTACCTGCTGGACATATATGATCACACTATAAACTTCCATAAAATTACAGTTGGTCCATGTACTTTCTCAGCTGCCTCATTATAGAACATATTCTAATTCCTTTATAATGCTATAATGTATAATGATCACACCTTTCTTTCATGTTTAACCATCCTTTCATGCATTGCAAGATTTATTTCCCTGTTGTGGAAAATATTTCCTAGCATTTCTAGTTGTAGAGTGTAGAGAAAAATACAATGCAATTGATGCTGACGATTTCTGAAATTTAACTGATGGTGTTGTTAATGGCAGTAGTGGGAATGTCACCACAATTTGTTTCAAAGAACGTTGCTCTCCTTTTCTTTACACTTTCGAGTAAATGCGCACATACAGTATCTTCCCATACTCTCTCACTTTCAGATACATAAGAGACGGAGCACACCTGAAATATGTTTTCAATGTTGGCCTGGGGTAATAATGCAAGGGTTGGGGAAAGAAGAAACATTATACGCGTTTTGAACCCACCCGAAATAAGAAAGGCCTCTACGATCCCCCAGGGAAATGCCGGCCCATAAAGCTGGCTTTCCTGTTTTTATTTTATACGGCACTTGGGCAAGTTACACCTCTCTCCGGCTACATTTCTGATCGGGTCGAATAGTCCAGGTTATTATTCTTGCCGCGAACGTATAACTCCTGACTTCGACATCTCCGCTGAGGCTGAGGTCGCAAGGATTCAGTGATGGGATGAGGGAAAATGGAAAAAAGGACGTAGCTGTGGAGAGGTGGGAGGAGGGAAAAAATGACATTCAAATGATGCAGTGGAAAGGAAAAATAGGGCCTTTCACTGATAGGATGGAAGGGAAATAACGATGTTTCAGTGATGAGGTGGAAGAGAAATATATGAGGTTTAGTGATGGAGTAGAAGAGAAATGGGATAAAGGGAGGTTTCAGTGATGGGATAGATGGGTGAAAAGAGGTTTCAGAGATGAGGTTGAAGGAAGAAAAGGACTTTTCAATGATGAAGTGGAAGAGGGTAAAAAGGACGTTTTAGTGATGTGGTGGAAATGTAAAAGAATGTTTCAGTGAAGGGGTGGAAAGAAAAAAAAGAATGTTTCAATGAAGGGCGAAGGAAAAAAAAGAACATTTGACTGAGGGGTTGGAAGGGAAAAAATAACGTTTTAGTGAAGGGGTTCAAGAGTAAATAACGACGTTTAATTGATGGAGCGGAAGAGGGAAAAAGGATGTTTCAGTGATGGAGTGTAAAGGAAAAAAGGACGTTTCATTAAAGGGGTATAAGGAAACAATTAACGTTTCAGTGATGTAGTGGAATGGAAAAATGGCATTTAAGTAATTGGGTGGGAGGAAAATAATGAAGTTTAACTGATGGATAGATGAGAAAAAAACACGTTTCAGTGATGGGGCAAAAAGGGGACGTTTTAGTGATGTGAGGGAAAGGAAAAAAAGGACGTTTCAGTGAGGGGGTGGAAGGAATAAAGGAAGTTTCAGTGAAGGAGGGAGGGAAAAATGGACGAGTTTTCAGTGAAGGGGTGGAAGAAAAAAAGACGTTTCAGTGAAGTGGTTGAAGGGAAAAAAAGGACGTTTCAGTGAAGCGGTGGAAGAAAAAATACGGTTCAGTGGAGTGATGGAAGGAAAAAAAATGTTTCGATGGAGGGGTGAAAGAAAAAAAGGATTAGTTTTCATTGAAGGGGTGGAAGAAAAAAAGACGTTTCAGTGAAGTGATGGAAGGGAAAAAATGTTTCAGTGAAGGGGTGGAAGAAAAAAAGACGTTTCAGTGAAGTGGTGGAAGAAAAAAATGTTTCAATGAAGGAGTGGAAGAAAAAAAGACGTTTCAGTGAAGGGATGAAAGGAAAAAATGCTCCACTGAAGGGATGGAAGAAAAAAAGAGCATTTCAGTAGAGAGGTGGAAGGAAAAAAACGTTTCAGTGAAGGGTTGGAAGAAAAAACGTTTGAGTGAAGGGGTGGAAGGAAAAAAAATTTCCAGTGAAGGGGTGGAAGAAAAAAAAGTTTCAGGGAATGGGTGGAAGGAAAAAAAGGACTTTCCAGAAAAGGGGAGGAAGGAAGAAAATGACGTTCCAATGATGGTGTGGAAGGGAAAAAATGGATGCGTCTGTGAAGAGGTGGAAGAAAAAAATGTTTCAGTGGAAGGGTGAAAGGAAATAAAGGACGTTACAGTGAAGGGGTAAAGGAAAAAGGGGACGTTTCAGTGAAGGGGTGGAAGAAAAACGGGACCTTTTAGTGAAGGCGTAGATTAAAAATGAAAAAAGAGACTTTTCAGAAAAGGGTTAGAAGAAAGGGATGTTTCAAGGATAGCGGGGAAGTAAAAAAAGGACATTTCAGTGAAGGGGTGTAAGTAAAAAATGGATTTTTCAGTGATGGGGTAAAAAGAAAACAAGGATGTTCTAGATGTTTTAACAATAGGGTGGAATAGAACAACAATTGGGGATGGAAAAGTAGGGTATTTTAGTTTTAGGGTGTAAGTGAGGAAAATGGAGGTTTCAGTGATGTGGTGGAAGAGAAAATAAGATGAGGTTGTTGTGTTGGGGTGGAAGAGAAAGGGGAACAAAGGGAGGTTTTTAGTGATGGGGTCGAAGAGAAAGAGTAACAAAGGGAGGTTTTTAGTGATGGGGTGGAGGAGAAAGAGGAACAAAGGGAGGATGTTAGTGATGGGGTGCAAAGGGAAAAAATGGACGCTTCGGTGATGGCATTGAAGAGAAAAAAAGAACATTTTAGTAATGGGTGGAAGGGAAAAACGAACATTTAGTAATGGCGTAGAAAGGGGAAAAAAGGTTGTGGTGGAGTGTAAACGTGGACGGAGAAAAGGGCTTTTCGGTGATGAGGTGCAAAGGAAAAGAGAACGTTTTAGCGATGGGTGAAAAGGAAAAAAGAACGTTCAAGTGATAGGTGGAAGAGAAAAAAAAAGAACGTTTTAGTGCTAGGGTAGAAGGTAAAAAAGGGAGTTTCGATGATGGGGGTAGAAGGGAAATGAGAACGTTTAAGCGATGGGGTGGAAGGGAAAGGAGAATGTTTCAGCGATGGGGTTGAAGGGAAAGGACAACGTTTCAGCGTTGGGGTGGAAGGGAATGTAGAACGTTTTAGTGCTAGGGTGGAGGGAGAAAGGGGTGTTTCGGTGATAGGGTAGAAGGGAAAAGAAAACATTTAGTGATGGCGTGGATAGGAAGAAAGAACGTTTCAGTGGTGGAGTGAAAAGGAAAAAATGATGTTTCGATGATTGGATGGAAGGAAGAAAAGAACGTTTCAGTAATGTGGTGTAAAAGGTAAAAAGAGGATGCTTTAGGGCTGGGGTGAAAGAGAAAGAGTAACGAAGGGACGTTTCAATGATAGGGTGGAAGGAAGAAAAGGACGTTTCAGTGGTGAAGTGGAAAGGGAAAATAGGATGTTTCATTGAGAGGATGGAAGGAAAATAAGAACGTTTTAGTGAAGGGGTGGAATGGAAAAAGAACGTTTCACTGAATGGGTGGAAGGGAAAAATGGGGGGTGTCAGTGATGTTTTGGCTTGTGCGAGAGAAATAAATTGAGGTTTTATTGATAGGGTGAAATAAAAAGGAAAAATAGAGGTTTTAGTTATCTGGTGGAAGGGAAAAAAATAAAGAGGGAGAGGTTTCATGATGGGATGGAAATGAGAAAAGGAAGGTTTCAGTGATGGGGTGGAAGGTAAGAGGGGAAAGAGAGGGAAGTCTGCCCCTTCCCTACCCCTTTCTGTGTCTCGGTTTTGAGCGAGCTTCGTCCAGCCAATGGATATTGAATCCTCTAGATTTCGCTTCCGGCAACACCAGCACTGTGATGGAGGACGGAAGGTTTTTTTTCTTTTTTCATTTTAGTGGGTTTTTGGTCGAGCATTTCGAGGGCTCCTAAAAGGAGTATTTTATTCGATGCTCTCTGTAGTAATTGAGGTTTAAGGTTACAGGAAAGGGGGAGGGGGTTGAAATGGCCATGATTAAATGGTGTAAAAATATGTAGTAATGGTAATTCAGTGATGATTAAATTAGCACGAGGAAAAGACCCTTTTGTTATATGCATTCATTGTTGTCTAGTACAAAATACTGATTTCATTCTGATGAAAGAAATGTTAAATGTAAATGTTGATTATTATTATTATTATTATTATTATTATTATTATTATTATTATTATTATTATTAATCATTTCTAATGAATGAAACCATGAAATGTTCATTATTTTTTATGCTAAAACCCACCTTATTGATTCTGCTTTAGTTCCAAAAAAACTTAAGAATCCTTTTGAACGTGTATATATACAATATATATACACACACACACACACACATATATATATATATATATATATATATATATATATATATATATATATATATATATATATATATATATATATATATACAGTATATATATATATATATATATATATATATATATATATATATATATATATATATATATATATATATATGTGTGTGTGTGTGTGTGTGTGTGTATGTGTGTGTATGTATGTATGTGTTTGTGTGAGAGAGAGGGAGATAACTTATCGTATAATACTAAATTCATGGTAATCGCTCTAAAATATTATGGGTGATAATGGCGTGGTAAATCTATAATTCTGCATAGGCTAGTTCGTTGCCAAGATAAAATTAATGCTAATAAAGATATTTTACTGCCTAGAAATATCAATGTAACAATTTTGTGAATTTTGTCCGTCATATATTTGATGAATGCATTGTTTTTTATATTACATAGTAATTGAGATCTTAAGGTAGAATTGCTTTTGCTAACACGATTTTTTCCAATGTTAGAATTTGGCTATATAACTTATCTACTGTAGGACAAAGGCCTCAGACACGTCCATGCACTCTATGTATACTTGTCTATACCCGAAGATATTCTTAGTTCGTCAATCCATCGTCTTCTCTTCCCTTTTCTTTACCCTGCTTCTATAGCAATCTCTAGGGACCCATTCTGTTATTCTTAACGTTCATCTATTATTGGTCATTTTCATTACATGTCCTGTCCGTATCCATTTCTTTTTTCTAATGTTAGAATAGCCTCTACCTTAAGTTCCTCTCGTATCCATATTGCTCTTTTTCTGTCTCTTAGTGTTTATTCCCATCATTATTTATTACATAGCTCTTCGAGTTGTAAATAGCTTTTGTTCTAAGGCTTTAGTAAGGCATCAAGTTTCTGATGCATAAGTTAATACTGGTAGTACCATGTGATTAAATACTTTATTTTGAGAAAGTGGCGTTTTGATTTTCATAATCTCATTTGCTTACTATATATATATATATATATATATATATATATATATATATATATATATATATATATATATATATATATACATTAGTGTATATACAGAGAGAGAGAGAGAGAGAGAGAGAGAGAGAGAGAGAGAGAGAGAGAGAGAGAGAGAGAGAGAGAGAGAGAGACTCCGTAAATTCCAATTTTTGGAATATAACTAGTGAACACTTAACAAATTTTACAGAATGTTGTTGTTGTGGTCACCTGAGGTAGATATACCTGCATATTAGTTCTGTCCCTGGTGATGAGGGGAGTTGGGTGAGTGACCATCGAATTCTTTCTCTTTGTTGGTCTGGTCAGTATATTAACTGGTCGTTGATAGCTATGTTGTTGGAGCTTATTTTTTCTGGTGCAGAAAGCCAGTTCGGTTATAATTG
>NC_090765.1:9119342-9124342 GCF_036898095.1 Palaemon carinicauda | reverse complement strand
TTCGTTCTGTCCTTAATTAACCAAACGTACAGGTCCAATAATTTCTCTTCGGGGCCAAATGCAACTGACGTCGGGTGGTCATTCTAATTTTACAATAGGAGAGAGAGAGAGAGATTAGAAATTTCACATTCTAGGCAATGTAACGATACAAATCATGCCAAGACAAATGAGGAATGAACTGCGTTGCATTCACATCGTTCCTAACGACTTCTTAGAACGAGGGAATGTGACTGGCCTCTCGTGCCGCCCTCCTGAGAAACTGTCGGGTCAAGGGGGGGCGGGGGGGGGGGGGGATTATGGAGGAGGGGGGGATCATCATCACCCATCTCTTACTATCGTTTGCATATTGCTTAGGGTATTAATTGGAGAGGGCGGTGCAGTACACACAGAAGACGTGCTACATATGCTTGAAATATTTAAGTTTCTAGCGATGCTTCTGCTTCACATGCATTGTGGGTATACTTATCTTCTTAGGTGCTTTTACGTGTATTCTGGATATGCATATCTCCATACGTGCTAATTTTTAGCGAGGGCTTCTTTTAGTATTCTCATCTTCATATGCATTTCCTGTCATCATGATTTTACCTATTCATATGCATTCCCGTCGGAGGAGATTTCAATCTGCCGTACCCTTCGCTACGTGTGTTAGATTCCAAGGACCAACTCATCTCTGAGATTTACCGAATTATTTGGGAGTCTTTAAAAAAAGTAGACTTCCAGTCAATTTTAATTGCTTTAAAGCTTATGAGAAAAAGGCGGCTTATTTGCTCTGGAATTTGCTTGCAGATTATGAGATGCGATTTAAATATTGTTTAATAGGTTTTGCTCGTCTTAGAATCCTTACGAAGTTTTTGGGGGTTGGTGGGTGGTGATGAATTGCAGAATCAACAGTGCAAAATTAGTTCTTGTCTTGTTCATGAATTCGTAATGAGTTCCGGGAAGAATCTTATATATATATATATATATATATATTATTATATATATATATATATATATATATATATATATATATATATATATATATATATATATATATATATATATATATATATATATATATATATATATATATTATTAATATCTATTCCCCTATGTTTTCGTAATATCTCTTTCTGTATATTGGATTATACAAAGGTGAAACGAAATGTGTTTAAAAGCTGTTTAGAAGCAGTGTATTCAGGATGTGTAGGTAATATCTAACTTTCGAATCCAATTGCAGGTTTGAATTAGCCTTTATTTCATAAAACCCAATTTTACTTTAGAATGCAATGCAGACCTACCATTAGTAAAAAAAGGGGATACCAAAATTGATATGTATTGCAAAATGTTATTCCGGATAAAAAATGTTTTATTAATTTGAAGTAAAATTGCATCAAATCAGTCAAAGAAAGGTTTTAGATATTGAAAGTAAATCTTTCATGAAATGTTGGTATTCAAGTTTAACATTAAAATCTAAGTTTTAAAAAGCTTAAAACGCTTGTATTGTAAAATGAATATACTTCCATTAGAAGGTATTAAGAAACATTAAAACTTCTTATAATGTAAATAATTTTAACGTACAGAAATTTATTTTCTCATCCGCAAAACTAGAATTTTATTTATAATAACAGCAATAATGATAACGATAGTTATTATTACGATGATGATGATGATGATGATGCCCTCGTTAACAAATAACAGAATATACTTTCAGCATTTGATGTAGCACAAAATTCATTAGACATTGTCTGTCAATCCTTTGAATTCTCAAGGTAAGTTTGACATATAAAAAGAAATTGTAAAATAGTTATAAGTCTTTGCTAACTTTAATTGGATGGTAATACTTGATTGTCAACATTGTGCATATACTAAATTTAAGTTGACTGAAGACTTTACCTCCTATCCAATGAGAGATGCTGTTGTCAGTGCACCTCATGTAAAGCACTTCAGACAATTTTTGAGGATCTTCGTACTACTCCTTCGGTCCCTAGTTGCGCCTTCTTTTTAGCTTTCTGTTTTACAGTTGTGTCTTGGCACCCAATGGTCACCCCGACCCCAGCCCTGACATTTAAGGCTAAACTATACAAGTAGCCTACAGTTTTAATAGTAGTTTCCTATTCCTGGAAAAGGCCTAGATTATATCCGTATTTTATGCATTTCTTTTATTAGAGCATTTAATTTGTTAATTAATTCATCGTAGAATTTTTTTCTATTTATGATTATAAGATTTGAAGCATAAAATGTAACAGGTTTAGGAATTGTGAAAGACCATTTTCCAATTCTGTTTCTTATAAGACGCACTACAAGTGATATATATATATATATATATATATATATATATATATATATATATATATATATATATATATATATGATAAATTTTTGCACATTTAGACGTGTTTTTCATATTCAAATAAGCCATATATTTTTGCTACATTAATGTCTGAATTCTTTTAACGACCTTCGTGGCCAAGTGGTTTAGTCACTGTCTCTACAAGTTTGCTGGACCAAGGTTCGATTCCCGGCCGGTCACAAGCTTTTGTCTTTGTGTGATTTCGCCTGGGGCAAAAATATATGGCTTATTTGAGTATATATATATATATATATATATATATATATATATATATATATATATATATATATATATATATACATACATATATATACATATACATATATATGTAAATAGATATAATTGATATAAATACTATATATGAAAAACAACCACAACAAATGGAGCCTTAGGCATGTCTGGAGTTTAACCATTTTCATCACCAAGCTGGCCAGAACGTATTTATTGATGGTGGGAGTATTTAGTCTGATCGCTCGCAGCAAACGAACGTACACCTGACTAGTACACCTTTGCTGATCGTGGTAAAGCACGAACCCTTTCACCGCGTTAAGGTATCCCATCCCAGTAAGATATATATATATATATATATATATATATATATATATATATATATATATATATATATATATATATATATATATATATATGAATAATTTTATGTATATCGAGTTTGTTGAAAGAGAATATTTTCAACTTTGAATATTAAAGATGTCGTTAAATGACGAGAGTCAGCACCTTAACGCCGACGAAGTTGTTGACAATGGTAAGCGATTATGTGCCTACTGTGCCCTTGCATGCAAAAGCAGCAACGTCAGATCAGAAGCAGCCAGCAGCATCTTTTGTCTTCTTGGGTGGCAACAAGACCTCCTACATCTCTTCCTCCTCCTCTTGCCCCTCCCCGCCTCTTCCCCCTCCCTTCATTTGATGTTTGCTGTTGGCCAGTGTCTTAATGGCGCTCCCCAAGTCCTTTTGAACTACCGGCGGAGACATTTGGCAGGTGCATAACTGTCAAGGAGGAGGAAATGGCCCTTGACTGCTGCCGCCGCTGCAATAGAGGGCGGGAAAGGGGAGGATCGGAGTTCGTTGTGGCAGAGGTGGTGGCATAGGGGGGAAGTGGGGTTTGGAGTCTTCAAGGTATTGGTGCAGTTATCTATCTCAATATCTATTTTATTTCATATGATAGCTTTCTAAAAATATTAAAGTTTATCATTTTGTGATTGTACTGGCATCCTGTAATGTTTTTCTATGTATTTACATCCTTAAATGTATATAGGTGCGTATATTTTTACGAAATTTTAATATATTTATATATATATATATATATATATATATATATATATATATATATATATATATATATATATATATATTATGTATATATATATATATATATATATATATATATATAAGTATATATGTGTATATATTTTGGTAGTAGCTGGTCTAATAAAAAAATTACCAAATGGGACTTTTCTTCTCTTTGCTCCTCCCAGCCTGACGAGGAATTCAGTGGAGTTTTGTTGGTACTGTTAGGGTACTCAACCAATCCTCCCCCGTTATCCACCACAAGGGAAGTTTCATGTGCTGAATCCCCTACTATATATACAACAACCACAACAACAAATGCAGAGACTTTTAATCCACTGCAAGACAAAGGCCTCAGACATATCAATTTATGCCTGGGTTTTGGCCAGTTTACATCACCACGCTAGCAAGTGCCTATTGGTGATGGTGGGTATTTTTGTCTGATCGCTCAAAGCAGACCAATCTAGTATGGGTGGCCATGACTAGTACACCCTTGCAGATTATGGCAACACGAAACCCCTTTCACTACGTAAGGTATCCCCTTGTACAGTATATTATTTCTCAAGGTAAATTTAACCTATGAAAAGAAGTTAGGTAATTATAATAACTCTTTCCCAACTCTAATTGGATGGTAATACCTGATTGACAACATTGTTCATATACTAAATTTCAGTTGACTAATGCACGTTAACCCACTGGGTTGTATGTATAAATATGTTATGAACATGCATATATATATATTTATATATATACATATATATATATATATATATATATATATATATATATATATATATATATATATATATATATCCCAGTGGGTTAACGTGCATTAGTCAACTGAAATTTAGTATATGAACAATCTTATATATATATATATATATATATATATATATATATATATATATATATATATATATATGTGTGTGTGTGTGTGTGTGTGTGTGTGTATGTATGTATGTATGTATGTATTATTACGACTACCGATTTACATAAATACCCGAGCTCCTAAAACTCACCTGTTTATATCCCATGGGGTAATATATATGAACACTAAATATCCAAAGGTCTCTTTACGTGATTCAAAACAAAAACCGGGTGATTACTTTACGTGAACTATTCTAAAACCAACCTCTTACTTCGGTTCTTAGACGAGCAAAGCACTGAGAAAAATATTGGCGATCGAAATAGAACACGGTTTTACAAAAATAAATATATTCTATAAAATAAACAACAATTCAAAAGAATTAACACCAAAAATAAATCACTCGAAATTTAAATCAGAACTAGACCTGCAACTTATGACGCATCTCTTTAGAAAATAATACAAACACTTCTTTCACTAGAAATTAATTCTATAAAA
>NC_090765.1:9106842-9109342 GCF_036898095.1 Palaemon carinicauda | reverse complement strand
TGGCTTCATTAATTCCAGCACACTGACATCCTCTTTGCTTCCTATGGAGTGTACCAGAATTAATGAAGCCAACTGTACATGTACATACAGAATCACTCTTTTGCAATCCCCAAACAACCAGGCCTCTTACTCTGGTTTGCAAATCGCTGAAGTCGACTTTCTCTTCACTGAAAACCAAAGTAACACTTAGGTTTTAGCTCTCACAGTTAGGTAGTAGTGTTTTTCTTATATTCAAAAGTTTTAACCTCGTTTTTTAAATAATTTTCTACATTTCAATCTTAGGTTATGGGATGATTTTAGTTTAAAGTTTACAAAAAAATTTGATCTATAATTCACCCTAGTCTCGTATTTATTTGGATATATTGTATAATTTAATGGTATGATGTTGAAGCAATATATATTTACAACCGAATTCCCCTTTAATTTCTCTCTCTCTCTCTCTCTCTCTCTCTCTCTCTCTCTCTCTCTCTCTCTCTCTCTCTCTCTCTCTCTCTCTCGTTTCCCCTCTAAGGAATTAAAACCAGGTGTAATTGGAATCTCACGCGAATTGCACCTATATCAAGTAACATTTTAAGTATTAAATGTTTGGGACCTTTTAAGATAACACACGGTCATTTAATCCTTTGTGTATCGGACATGAGAATGATATTGGTAAGCAACGCTGACACCTATGAGCAAGTATCTAAGGGTAGACGCTTTCAGTTGATGCTTTCAATCACGACACGAGTAGTTAATACTACGTCTAGTTCATTTTAGAGGAAACGGATGTGCGTGTTTTGTTTGCATGTAACCACTTCCTTTGTGCTGTCGTCAACAACTAAGTTAAAGTGCCTCCTTGCTTGATTGATTGTATGAAAGTCATCCATCTGCCTTTGCTTCGGTTACCGGTATATATATTGCCTTTATGTAATGTATGGTCAATATCTTTTATCAGTGAAATTAGTTCATTCGAATTGTTACAATTTAATTTACAGAATATAGAAAATGTGGATTGCAATTTATCGTGAAGTGTAGGTATCCTTTATATACATTTAAGATTTATACACCAATGTATTTTTAGTATAGAATTACACATCCTCAGTAGATATATGCAGTATATAGTGTAGTATTAAACAAACTCACATATCTAGAGAATCCTCGCCTATAGTTCACCTGGTATCATTCATTATTCATTATAGGCATTAAATCCTCTTTTGTTTATCGCTAGACCCTCCCTGTTAACCTCATTTAAGAAAGGCCCCGTTAACTACCTATTAATGAGGGCGGCTCAAGTCATTAGACAGATGTCACAGAGTCTTAAAGTCTCCCTCGAATATGAGAATTAAAAAACACGTCTTAACGTGTCTGTTATAGATATGTGATCTCGAAAGAGCAAAGGGACTTCATTGCTCCCCTCCCCCTCCCCCTCTCCCCCTCCCCCAACGCTGTTTAGTGTATGTGTTCACTGAGGAAATATGATGAAAAAAATCGCTTCCTTAGTCATTTCGCTTTATCTTTGGAACCATCGCGTTGAGAAATGGCCGACGGTTGGAGTCATTAAGGATTATTTTTTTTATCATCAGTTAGTTTATACATAAGGACCATTAACGCTGGAATCATAATAGATGGTGGTACGATATCAGACGTTTCGGAAGCCGTTGGTCTGATGTCTTTCTTTTCACATGCCGCCTGTTATGAGCTAATGAGTCACCAACACATCCGAGGAAGTTTGACTGAACCGGGTGCTCACCCATGATTCAGCCATGAGAGGATGGATGTGGCTGTGACTCTTACGTTGTTTTCCTCGGAAGCCACCCTTTTTGGAGGGGAATTTGTTTAGTGTTGAGAGTATAGATATATTTATATATCGGGGTATTTAAATGTATATATATATATGTATATATATATATGAATTATATATATACATATATATACAGTGTATATATATATATATATATATATATATATATATATATATACTGTGCATATATATATATATATATATATATATATATATATATATATATATATATATATATATATATATATATATATATATATATATATATATATACGCACATGCAAGTGTATGCATATTTATATATATTTTATTTACATATACATATGCACTTGTATATACTTACCTTTGTACATAAATGTATCATCACCATCATCTACTCCTACGCCTATTGACGGAAAGGGCCTCAGAGGATTTATTGGCTAGAGACATCAAAGGATAGCCATTTCCTTGTGATGTGAAGTGCCTATCTAACTAGGGCAAGTGACCCCTGCCAGTCCATATTAATTTTAGTAAGATCAGCCGCCAGGCATCAGGAGTAAAAGCCGAAGAAACAGTTTGTCCATCGCCTTGAACCCAATCCGTCACCCTGCTGCCAGTGAATTCATCGAGTTTTACGGGGGGGGGGGGGGGGGGGGGGGCATTTCCTCCACACCCAAAGCTCTCATTACTCCACCAAGTTGCTCATCCGCCTGTACGAGTATAACAGTTGAAAAACATGGA
>NC_090765.1:9089342-9099342 GCF_036898095.1 Palaemon carinicauda | reverse complement strand
AACTTTATTTTCATTACGAAGGAAGTTAGAGTAACCCATAAAGGCCGCTCATTATTAGCAAAGGCAAGGGACAGTGACAATGACTTAGCAAGCCGGGCAATGCCCTAGAGACTGACCATATATCCATATGAACAGCTCCCAAGCCCCTATCCACCCGAGCTAGGACCAAGGAGGGCCAGGCAATGGCTGCTGGTGACTCAGCAGACAGACCTATAGGCTCCCCCAAACCCCCACCATAGCTCACAAGGACGGCGAGGTTGCAACGACCAATTGAACTAACGAGTTTGAGCATGACGTGAACCCCAGTCAAGAACGTTACCAACAAGCCACCACAACCCTGCCTAGATTTTTCATATTCTAATGACAAAATAATTTGGTTAAAAGGTTCCTCATTGGATTTGTAGATTGCAACTCATCTTTTGTAGAAATGTGATAATATTACCATTAGTAGTAGTGGCGTTGTTGCTTAATAGATGAATATAGCGAATGTTCTATGTACTGTATACAGCTTTTCCGTGGCAGTTTTTTTTTTTTAATGTCCTGTGAAGAAATGGTTTGCAAAATGTATTATCCTTTTGGGGAATTTTGAAAGGAAATCTGTATAATTTCAAAGATATGTCATGTCTCTTGTATCTATCCAAGTAAAATTAAGAATACGTAGAAATTATTTTATATTGAAATATTAAAAGATTTGATACAAAGCCTGTAAGGTTATAAGTCTGGATAAACGGAGAGATTGTAAAGGAAAACCCAGTAGGTTATATGTCAAGGTAAACATAAATACTGGAAGGTTATAGTTCTGGATAAATGAAAATACAGGAAAGTTACATGTAAAGCTAAACAGAAATACTGGAAGGTTATAATACATTTACGGAAAGACTGGAAAGGTTATAAATGTAGGCAAACGAAGTCACGGGAAAGTTAGAACTTGGAATAAGCAGAAAATTTGTAACGATATAATTCTGGATAAAACCTACTGTTTCACTAGTGAAATTTGAGTTATTTAATGAAAAAAAATAGGCCGGTCATACTTCTTTTGGATTTTCAAGCAACAGATATTTCTTGTTCAGTTCTTTGGATGAATGGATATTAAATATCAATTTTGTATTTTCATTAGGTTTTACAAGTCATTAATTTAACCCACAGAGGTTTGTGAGACTTAGTGAGTATTTTTATATAAAAAACGAGAAATATAAAATCTTTTTCTTTGTTCCTTTCTCTTCATTATTTGTTTTACGTTTCCCCTCTCATTACTACTTATGCTTATGCGTCATGTTGCTCCTGCAAAGAATAGATTAAACGTAGATACAACGCCAGCCTACTTCATTGTCCCCATATTAGAAGTGTCCAAATATAGTATGGTTGTTGGGCGAACCGAGCGTGCTAATGCTAATGGGAAAAACACTTCCACTGGACGGATCAGAGATGCATTCAAATTAAGTAGATTTACCTGTGAACATCATAATTGACTGTGTCATTTAGCGCATTAGGAGAGACCAACTTCCCCTACCCCCAAAATCCCTATTTCCCCTCTCCCCTCTCCGGCGCCCCCCCCCCCCTTAGCAACGTTTGATTGTCTTTCTTGCTGTTTTCATTATTATCATCATCATCATGTTTCCCCTGTTCGATGTAACTCTGCGTCTGCTAATAATAATGATCCGGGTTAATGATTTCACTCATGTGAAATTTCCCTCTGTTAATGTGATGAAGGTGACGGATACACCGACATAACATTACGCATTAAAGAGTTGATTTCCTGTCATGATTGCGTATTAAACCCCTTGTATTAATAACAGTACCTTGGTTCCTTCATAAGGCTGGTATTGCATCTCTCACTTTAAAATCAGGTCACCGAAATGCGTATCAAATTAAATGCAGTTTATTTATGGATGTATGCATAAACTATACGTAATTCCATTTGATTATAATTTTGTAATGGATTCATATGTTTCCCTTTTTTAATTTCGGTTTATTAATAATATTTTCTTTTCTGTTAGGAATCCTTTGCTATTGTATTCCAAAGTATAATTCGCCGGAACTGGAATCTTTAATATTTTATGGTTATTGCGAAAGGGAATTTCTGTAAAAGTGGAGATATAGTATCCTCTGTGCTAAATCCACAAGGGAAAATTCGCTTTGCTAATAATTGAATATATAAAGTTATTGTAATTCTTTAACTACATAAGTTTATAACAGCTGCAACTTTATAATCATTCATAAAGTTTGTAATGGTCGCAATTTTATTATTATTCTTAAAGTTCGTAACGTATTTAACTTTAAAATCTTTCCTAAAATTTGTAACGGATGTAATATTATAATCGACCCTCAAGGTTTTATGGGTTGTAACTATAATCAATCCTTCAGTTTGTAGCGGCTTTAACTTTATAATCGTTCGTAAAGGTTGTAACGAGTGTAACTTTATAATTAATCCTTAAATTGTAAATCATTTAACTTTATAATGAATCCTAAAGTTTATAGCCTTTTTAACATTATAATCATTCGTTAAGGTTGTAACGAGTGTAACTGTAATTAATCCTTAATTTTGTAACGCATTCAACTCTATAAAAAATCCTAAATTTTGTAACTGGTTTAATTTTATTTTACATATATGATTTATTCGTATACGTTGCATACCTAATTATTGACGATTCTTATTGACCTCAACAAGTTTTCTGTCATCGTTGAAGGACATTGTCGATACAGGTTAAGAAATGCATTTGAACGCATCGGGAAGTTGTCTGTGCCAACCAGCTGTCACTGCAACTATTCAACGCGTTCATTTGCTATAACGTAATTGGGAGAACCAAGAAGAGTTTATATGTAGCCAGTGTTGTTATTATGGTACATTCTCAAAGAGCCTTGTCTCGTCTTCATAGCAACAGGACATCCTTTGGTAACCATTTTCATATTGAAATAACTTGATTTTTGTATTTAATTATATTTCAAGGTCCTCTGATTGATATTTGTTTTTTTTTGTTCTCCCCTTTTTATATTGTTGGTGTTAGTAACAGATGAAGAATACAGTGTTTAGCCGATCCAGTTTCGGCTGGATTGAGTTATATCCTTATGTTCAAGATAGACTGTTATCTTTGCTTCATAGTTGCTAAGTGACCGAAACATCACCTCAGATGTTGAAACTAGCCCTTTTCTCAGCTGCTTATTGCTATAGTTTTCTTTCTCCATAAGAGATAATTTCGCGTCAGAGGTGATTGTATGATGAATTACACCACGTAATTCGTACGTTTTACCTCTGAATGCATCGCAATAGAGCAATTCAATCAAGACTGAAACCAGTTCTTACCTTGGAATATATCCATCATATTAAATGTCTCAAAACCAACTTTTTCAACCCGACATTCCAGGAGAGGAAATGTAAGTTGATTATAATCCTTTGGAGAGTAAAAAACGGGAAATAGTCAACGTTAAACTGCAAATCCGAGGTAGTTTTTACCATCTATCTGGCGCTTTCTGTAGCCATGGCGCTGCGGCCTCCTAAGCAGTCTCAAAGAGAGCGAGGCGATTATTGTTTAAGGGAAGTGTTGAACCGGGAATGTTATTGGCCTTGATTGATATCATCAGGAGACTCGTAATTTCAGTTCTGTGGACAATTTGCTCCTGTTCTTGTTGATTTAGGAGGGAACGAGACCTTGGCAGGAACGTTTTAAGAGTTCCTGTTCGTATCCGTTGTAGTTTTTTTGTAAATACCATTTGCGGTAATGTTTGTTGCCTCCTGGCTTTAGAATATTGTATGATTCTGTGTGGCCTTTCGACTCATGAAGCAGGATGAACTTCGTGGTAGATCACTTTACAGTATGTGGTTCTTTACTCCTTAATTTGATCTTTACTCTATCAGCGTTAATATTATTAATAATTTTTCAGCGCTTAGATTCCCTCAAAAAAATAAAACTTGACTATCCTGTCTATCCTCATTCATGCAAATATGTGATCTCTTGTCATGCACTTAAATATCAAGCATTTATATATATATATATATATATATATATATATATATATATATATATATATATATATATATATATATATATATATGTGTGTGTGTGTGTGTGTATACATATATACACATATATATACACACATATACAGTGTATATATATATATATATATATATATATATATATATATATATATATATATATATATATGTGTGTGTGTGTGTGTGTCTGTGTGTGTGTGTGTGTATACACTCATAACAAATGAAGCCGTTTCTAGTTCACTGAAGAACAAAGACCTCAAACATGTCAATTCATGTCTGGGATTGCCCTGTTTTCACCAATGATCTAGCTGTACTATTCGAAGCCACCCATAGGATAGTCTGCTGGAAGCAATAGAATTAGTCTACTACCATCACTAATCCGCAGTGGCAAGAGTGATAAAAATTGCCCAAACCTCAAACATTAGCAAGGAAACTTCATAGTCTTTGTCCTACAGTGGATTAGTAACAACTGCACTTGTTGTTGTTTTGTGTATGTATATATATATATATATATATATATATATATATATATATATATATATATATATATATATATATATATATACACACACACACCGTGCTAAGCGGTATATCTTAGCAATCCTTGTCTGCCAGCGGTTATTTAAGCGGATGAGCAACCTGGTGGAGTAATGAGAACTTCGGGTGTGAAAGAAATACCACCCTAAATCTCGATGAAGTCACTGGCAGCAGAGTGACGGATTGGGTTTAAGGCAACACACAAACTTTCTCTTCGACTTTTACTCCTGATGACTGGCGGATGATCTTACTGGAATTAGTATGTACCGGCAGAAGTCACGTGCCTTATTAGATAGGCACTGCACATCACAAGGAACTGCCTATCCTTAGATAAATATAGCCTATGAATCCTCTATAGATTTATTCAGTCCGTTAATAAATGAATACAAACTAAAAATTTAAATGGAATGTTTGAACCATGCATCAGATTGGGAAGATAGAGCAAGTGGAGAATGAATTTAGGAAATATAGTTTGGATATCTTGGCCTAAGTGAAACGTGTTGTAAGGGATGGTAAGGAAACCTTAGACCAAGGTAATATATATATATATATATATATATATATATATATATATATATATATATATATATATATATATATATATATATATATATATTCATATATTTATATATATATATATATATATATATATATATATATATATATATATATACATTTTTTTTTTCAGGGAGAACAAATAGTGTTAGGAGAGAAGGGGTGGGAATGATGATGACACCAAGAGCATAAGAGCCATTAACTGAGTAGAGAGGGTAAATGATAAGTTGTTTCATGAAAAGATTAAATCAAAGCAGTGCCATATGAGTGTTATAATTTGCTATGCACCAATAAATGAGTCCCCTGAAGAAAGGAAAGATGAATACCAGGAAGTTATTCATAGATGAGAGAGTAATGAAAATTTTGATTGGTGACTTCACTGTCAAAGTTGGAAGGAATAATCAAGGTATAGAGAATGTGATGGGTGTTGAGGGTCTTGGTGAAGTTGCAAATGAAAATGGAGCACATTTTATAAGTTTCTGTTCAAAAAACAATCTTGTTGATATTGGAGGTACTCTTTTCCAGCACAAGGACGTCCACAAAGATACTTGGACTTTACCATGTGGCAATTACAAAAATCAAATAGATCACATCGCTATTAATAAACAGAGAAGGAGGACTCTGAGAAATATAAGTAGCTATAGAGCTGCCGATATTAGTAGTGATCACCTGCTCCTCATTGCCACACTGAAATTAAAACTGAAAACACCAAACAAAGATGACGGTAGAATACCTAGGTTAGATACAACTGACCTTCTTGAAGATGAGCACAGAGAAGCCCATGCAATTGAATGTAGGAAACCATTTGCAGTCTAGAGACTTTTAGAGACGAAGAGCAGACAATTAATGAAGAATGGGGTGATATTAAGAACATATTTCAGTCAATTGGTAGTGAAGTTTTGGGACATGCAATTACAAGGAGAAAGCCATGGATATCAAATGATATGTGGGATACTATAAAAAGAAGACAAAGTCAGAAATTAGTTGTTAAAGGTTTTCAAGGATGTAATGAAAATTACAAGGTAGAGCATGCTAAGTATTCCAGTAATGATAGTGAGGTCAAAGGAAAAACCAGGAATGACTGGAGAGAATATTTAGGCAGGAAAGCAGATGAGACTGTCAAAACTATGAATTTAGGGAGTGTCTATGGTGTAAGAATCGCTCATAGAATTATTAATGAAATCTTTATGGGGGCAAAACAAAAAAGTATATATCCATCAAAAAGAGAGATGGGTCTGTGATAACAACAGACGATGAAGAAAGACAACGTTGTATGGAACTCTTGAGTCATGAATAGGAGATATAAAGGGAATAATTTGATTGATATACTGGAAGCTGATGGAAACCTTGATGTGCCGATGATTGATTTCAGTGTGTTTGAAGTCAAAGCTATCATTAAAAAGCTCAGATGGAAAGCTCCTGTTTAAAATGAAATAAGCGTCGAGATTATACTAGCTGGAAATGAAGTGACTCCCAGAATACTTACAAGATTATTTTGTAGAGTGTGTCACGAAGAGGCAAAACGTGATGAATGGGAGTTAGGAGTGTTGGTGAAAATGGCAAAAAAAAAAACGAGACCTGACTGATTGCAGTAATTACAGAGACATCAAACTTACATCATTTATCATGAAAATACGTATTATACTCGTTCTAAAGAGACTAGAGAGAAAGATAGATGAAAAGATGAGAGACGAATAGGCCGGATTTAAAAAAAGGTAGAAGTTGTATGGACCAAATTTTCATTTCGAGCCATGTTGTACAGCAATGCTTAGAATATAGAAATGCACTTTTATGGCATTTGTGGACTGTGAAAAAGCTTTTGATAATGAGCACCGGCCAATTTTGTGGTGAATTCTTCGTTATTAGGGAATTCTTATGAAAACTGTGAATTTGATTAACTGTTCATGAGCATAACAAGTGCAAAGTTAATGTTAGTGTAGTCCTATCAAATGAATTTCCAGTGAACAGCGCGAGTACTCCAAGGGAATGTGTTGTCACGTATGCTCTTTATCCTCTTCATGGATTTTGGAAATGATGGAGAAGGATTGGACTGGCTTGGTTATAGGAAATTAGCTGACCTTAGTATGCTGTTGATGATGTCCTTATTAGCAAAACACCACAGTATTTGCAATGCTCTCTTACCTGAATGCAAGAAGTATCACAGGAGGTTGGGCTCAAGATAAGCAGAAGAAAGACAGAGATGATGAGAAGAGAATATGCAATGGAAGATGAAATATCATTGGAAGGAATATGTATATATAAATGAGGTAAAATCAATTAAGTATTTAAGAACTATGATCTCCAATAGAGGGTCTTTAGAGTTAGAGTTTAATGAAAGATTGAAAAAAGTAAATCAGACAATGTCTAGGTTAAGTAAAATTTGGAAATCAAATCGAATGAAATTACGTATAAAAATCAGGCAATATATCAGTTTAGTGCTATTTGTGCTACAGTATGGACACGAGTCATGGTATAACAATGAAAGTATCTCCAACAGATTTAGTAGATTTAAGAACAAAGCTTTCAGGAGAATATGGGAAGTTATTGGCAGGACAGGATTAGAAAGGAAACTATAAGAGAGATTACTCAAGAGCCATATGTGGATAAGATCATGGTGAGGGGTAGATGGAGATGGTTTGAGTAGGCTCTGCTGTACAACACGTGTTTCACGCACGTTTGTACACTGTAACGGTATTTAATTTTTCATTGTATATCTCGCTCTACACCTCACTGTTAACAGAACCTGCTTAAGCCTCTCTTTTCAGGAATTATATCGTTTGAATTTTTGTGACCTTCAAGTCCTGAACCTGTTGGTAAATAAACTCGCTATCAGTCGAAATAAAGTTAGTTACATTTACCTTGCCTCGCCACCTACAACCTGACGGCTTACTTTCACACTTTCCACTAGGCACTAGAAGAGTTGAATTCCAGCCATAGATGGCTGAGAAATGTGAAGCGTGAAGTAGATGATGAATGGAGAAGTATTAATTTAAAAGCTTAATATTGAGACAACTAGCGTAGAAGGAGATATGTATACTTGAAATTTTTAGTTTTGATAAAAGTATTAAAGTTTTAAAATTTTTAATCCATTAATTGGTACTTTGGGTAATAAACTAGCATTAATGGTTCAGTAAATTAGATGAATGAATTCAAATTGAAAATTCACTTTGTTAATCTGGTGATAAAATATCTGTTTTCCTTTTGGTGATAATATTCCTATCAAAATATTGGGAGTTTATATATCGCCTTTGGCCAGTCAATATCCTCTGCCATACTGGTGATTAAATATCCAGTGCCAATTTGGTAAGAAAATTCAGATTGTCATTTTGGCCATAAAATTGTAATTTTGATATGGTGTAAAAGTCCCCCGTTGTCAATTTGCAAGTAAGTCTCAATTGCCATTCCTTGTAGGAAGACTTCCTCTGCCACTGACAAGTAAAGTCAAATTAATATTTTTGTGAGAAAATTTGTTTAGTCTTAGGCAAGAAAATTTGCATTTAAATTTGGGTAAAAAGAATCCTATTGTTTTTAGCACGTAAATGTCAAATGTCATTTGGATATGAGAACTTCCAATGCCATTTTTGTGACGAGACACCCGTTGTTATTTGGCAAGAATATTTCCATTTTTAATTTTGGTAAAGACTCCCATTGTTCTAGCAAGTAAATCTCCATTGTCATTTATGTAGGAAAACTTCCATTACCATATTGTTGACAAGACTCCCGTGTTTTTATCAAGTAAATTTCCATTTCCATTATGGTAGGAAGACTCGCTTTGCCTTTTGCCAAGTAAATTTCCCTTGCCAATTTGGAGAGAGTATTCCCAGTGTCGTCTGGATGAACGAACCCCCGATAGTCAGCTATCGACCGACCGGGTGTTCTTATGGTTCGACTGTGGTCCTTTGGGCGAGAACATTAGGCTTTGAATTGTTCCCCATCCTATTGTTCACTTGCCAGAGTGGGCGTCACAGGCGTGAGGGGAACCGAGAAGAGGGAAGTCCAACGAGGGCCCTTAAAGAGGGGGAAACACCGATTTGTGTTATTCATTTTTACCCAACTGAGATTTATCTGAAGTGTTATCTTCTTTAGACCAAAACTGATTTTTGTAGCTTGGTCTTATGGGAAAAGTTTATTATTATTATATATGTATATATATATATATATGTGTGTGTGTGTCTGTGCATACATATATATATATATATATATATATATATATATATATATATATATATATATATATATATATATATATATATATTTTATGTATCTCTCTCTCTCTCTCTCTCTCTCTCTCTCTCTCTCTCTCTCTCTCTCTCTCTCTCTCTCTATATATATATATATATATATATATATATTTATATATGTGTATATATATTATATATATACATATATATATATATATATATGTATATATA
Organism: Palaemon carinicauda; assembly: GCF_036898095.1. Lineage (NCBI taxonomy): Eukaryota > Metazoa > Arthropoda > Malacostraca > Decapoda > Palaemonidae > Palaemon > Palaemon carinicauda. Next base: position 9,089,844 of record NC_090765.1, on the reverse strand, counting down.
TATATATATATATATATATATATATATATATATATATATACATATATATATGCATGCGTGTGTGTGTGTTTACACATACTGTACATACATACTGTAGATATCTGTTGTCAATGAAGGTATTACAATATGTTTAGTGTTAATACCGTACATTTAATCCACTGTTTACTTGAATATGAATGAGGATTCTATATTTCTATAACTGGTCCCTTTTGAATCAATAACAAACGATATAAATCTCCTTACAAGTATTGAGTTAAATTTAGGAAAAGTGTGACTTGTCACTTGTCCTTTTGTATGTTATCAGAGTAAAAAAAAAATATTTTGATTTACAATTCTTTGGTCAAGAAAAATTTTTTTTTAATGGAAGGAAATGGCGAAAGAAAACGAGAATATTACGAGAGAAGGCTTTCTTAATTTGGTCTTTATTTTCTGAGAGAGAGAGAGAGAGAGAGAGAGAGAGAGAGAGAGAGAGAGAGAGAGAGAGAGAGAGAGAGAGAGGGGG